>NT_165981.1:327688-330554 GCF_000143365.1 Chaetomium globosum CBS 148.51
GGCTGGGTCTCGCATCTGCCGGCATCCTGGGTACCCTATGTGCAGCTCGCCCGCCTCACCCTACCCGCCGCTCTCATCCTGATTTACCTTCCTACCCTATTGTGGCGTGCTCCTCGCCGCCATTCTTGCCCGGGGTGGTGGCGGCGGCGACAGGAACAATGGCATCAACGGCGATTTCCACTTCCCCAACCCCTGGTGGTACACCTGCCTCCTCTTGCTGGTCTCCTCCTTTTTCTTCTCCAACGCCGCGCACGCGTGGGACGACCTCGCCGACGCGCCCATCGACATCCTGATCCCGCGAACGGCGCGCCGCCCCATTCCACGCGGCGACGTCTCCCCCCTAGCAGCCTTCACCTTCGTTGCAGCCAACGCGGCCGGCGCGGGCATCACACTCCTCGGCTTCCCCGACCCCGCCGGCACCCTCCGCTACGCGCTCCCCAACATCCTCGCGACCGCCTACTACCCCTACGCCAAGCGCCACACCAACCTTCCCACAGCTGGTCCTCGGCTTCTGCCTCGCCTGGGGCGTGGTTCATGGGCGCGGTGGCCGTGGGCTGCGAGCCGTTTCGCGCTGGGCGACCTCATTCGCTCTGCAACCCGGGCCACACCCCTCCCGCACGTCTTCTCCGCCACACCTTCCCCAGGAACCCCTTTCCCAACTCCCCCTCCCCTTCACACTCCCCCTCACGCTCCCAACCCCGACCCCAAGCCTAACACTAACCCTCTCCCTCCCCTTCCTCACCCTCCTCACCGCCTCCGCCCTCTGGTCCGCCATCTACGACACCATCTACGCCGCCGAAGACATCGACGCCGACCTCCGCCTGGGGGCTGGGCAGCATTGCCGTGCTGTGCGGCCTGCGCCACACCAAGACGGCGCTGTGGGGATTGCTGGGCTTGTTGGGCGGGTGTTTGGTGATGTGTGGGATGGCGTTGCCACCGAGTCTGAATTTGGGGGGTGGGGGTGGTGATTCTGGTGGTGATGGGGGGGGCGGGGGCGGGGTGGGTGTTTTATGTGCTGGCGCCGGGGGGGTGTACGGCGGCGTTGGGGGCGATGGTGTGGAGTGTGGATTTGAGGGATGCGAGGAGTACGTGGTGGTGGTTTAGGTATGGGTATTGGCTTGTTGGGGGAGCGTTGGTGGGGGGGCTGGGGAGTGAGTTGATGCGGAGGGCGGGTTAGTTTGGGCTTGGAGATGGGAGGGTTGATGAGTTGGGAGAGGGTTTATGACGCATATGACGTGATGAGCGGGAAGCGAAATAGAAAAGGGAGTTCAGTTGTAGTTTGTATGATTTTGTTAGAGTGTTCCATGGCATAGAAAGGAGTACGCAGTTTCCTATCATATGTGTGGACAGCTACTCTTAGTCGACGTTTTCTGTTACAGCCCTCCTGACACGAAAAAATACCTTACCTATCTCCCTACCTCCTGCCTACTCATTACATGTAAGGAATGAGAAGGTTGCAATTATCCCAGTTTCGCCACCCCGCGCGTCTTGAGGGACATCTTGTGTACCTTTCTGAATTCTTAACCCATGGCCCCTGAGCTTGCAGACACGACTGAACGTTACTTCCTGTCCATCTCCTCACCATAAAAACCGCACGCGAAACGACAGAATCACGGGCAACTGCGGGAAGTTAGTCGTGGCTTCAACCCTGTCCGGCTCTGCGTCCTCTTCGGTGAATGCCAACTCTTCCATGGCGTCCATGACCATCCCGACCTGGAAGAAGGTGCTAAACAGCTCATGCATTGGACGGTGGAAGTAGATCTGCCATTCGTCAGTGGGGAACGTCTACGTCTTCGGACTCAACAGACCTGTTTCACCGGCTGCCCGGGAATGGCGATGCCCAGCGATGGGGGCACCGACATGTACTCCCTGATCATCCGGCCCCGCGAGACCTCGTACTCGCCCGTTGCGGGGTCATAGTTCATCTCGATACTCCGCGTATTCTTGGAAGTGAAGAAGACGGGATGCAGCAGCGTTGCCACAAATCTGCCAATATCTCAGCACACTGACACGTCAGGGCAGCCCATCTCCCTCGTGTCCGGGGGACTCACACCCCACCCTCCTTCAACAGCCCCCGCAGCGCTTTCGCAAGCGGGTTCAAGTCCGCGATATCCATGGCAGCCATATTCAGCAACACCACATCAAACGGCCCCTCCGCCGCCAACGCCCCCAACTCCGCCTCGCTCGTGGCATTCACCTTGCGAAAGCGGATCCCCTCCTCGGGCGTGCCCGGCTCGCAATGACCCTTCGCCAGCGCCAGCATGTTCTCACACGCGTCCGTGGCCAGGACCGAAGCGCCGCGGTGGGAAAGCCAGCGCGCGCATAAGCCGTTGCCCGTCGCCAACTCAAGGGCTCGGCATTCCTTGCCCTGTCCGTTGGGTAGCGAGGGTCCGATGAGGCGCGCGAGGGAGGGCTCTTGGAGCCGCTTCCAGTACTTGTTACCGTGCTTGGTGATGCTGTTGTCCCAGTAGGCGGCGTTGTCTTCCCAGCTCGCCACAGCGCGGGCAGAGAGGGCAGGGAGGGGTTCAGTGGCCATGGTGGGTGGGTTTGGGGTGTGAGGGGTTGTTAATGGAGTTGCCAAAGCGAATTTGACAAAATACCGGGGCGAAGGGCGTGAAGTTCAATCAAGGTAGCGACTTATACGACGCCAGTTCGGAATTAGGATCGCCCCGTCCAACACGGAACACGAGCTGCAGCATGAAGCTTGCCCGGGTGAGTCAGGCCGGCCAAGAACCGGGCGTAGCTTGCATGCGATGCTGCACCGCTGGTTGGCCGTTTCTTGTGGAGAAGACGCAAGATCAAGTAAGATGGACGGCGGAAATAAACACACCGTCGACTGATATTAGTGAGGGAACGTAAGATCAAA
>NT_165981.1:330835-332368 GCF_000143365.1 Chaetomium globosum CBS 148.51
CCAATACTCCCCATAATCCCCCCCCACCCCAAACTCAGGTCTTCACCACCCTCCAATCCACCCTCACCTGCGCCTCGCCCTTCTCCCTGCGACACCACACCCCACTGCTCACGCCAACCCTTCCATCCCTCGCCGCCCCACTGCCCGCATGCGACTTGATATAAAACGCGACATCATTCGTCCCAAACCGATACTCCACCAGCCCGGCCTTCCCCTCCCCATCATTCTCGCGGCTCAGCCGCACCTCGAACGCGCAGCTCCCCTGCGCCGCCAGCCGCGTCCACCGGTCCGCGCTGCTGTCCAGCGAGCGCGTCTCCGCCGCCGACACGCTCCAATACCCCGGCCCGGCGTTGGCTTCGTACAGCGACTTGCAGTCCGCGGCCAGGGGCGTGTTAGAGCCGTAGGTGTATTGCGGGTTGGCTTCGCCGCAGTAGTCGTCGTCAGTGGATGGCTGGTAGTGGGCGCGTTTGGAGATGAGGGCCGCCGGGGTGTTGGGGGTCGTGGTGGGTGCTGCGAGGGTGGTGGTGGTCAAGGTTGTGAGGGCTGTGAGCCCGGTAAGGGCGAGGGTTCTGAGGAAAAGCATTTTGGTGGTGGTGAAGGTTGGGTGTGTGTAGTCCAAGTTGGCGGGGGCTTAGTTAAATAGATGCCCTTTAAATCGAATTGGGGTTTATCTTGATCGAGTTGTTGATTGATTGTCAGCGCAAGGATGCAGCGATAGTCTGATTACTTGTTTGGTGGTGATGAACAAACGAACGCAAAACCCTCGCCCAGCCGGGCATACTTATACTCCCCCATGCCCCTATCCCGAACTCAGGGGCATGCCACATCCCCCATCACATTCCGATCTCAATAGCAGTTGGCCCATCACCTCACCTCCGGACCCAGCCGTATCGCCACCCGAGACATGCCATCACAGCCCACATGCACCGTGGAACCGCGTGATGACCACTTCAACAAACCGTTGATGCTAACCCCGGCCAAGTTCGGATCACCCACCCGCCCCCTTTTCAATTGAGATCAGATCACATTCCGGCTCGCCACAAACAAGAATGATTTGCAGATCCGCACGGGTCCCTGGCCATCGCTGGTCGAGGTCGGCGGCTCAAGGCAGCGGGCCAATGGCCATCAGCCAGCCGTGTGCGGGGTCGGAGTGACACGAGCGCTGTGGTTGGGTGGGTGTGGTGTGCTGAGCACACGATGCAGGTAACTGTGATGCGGTTTGTGAGAGGGCGGTAACCGGGTTGGTTGGGGGCGCTGTTGGGTCAGGGGTGCGGTGCATGCCAAATGCCGTCACGTTCGAGGTGAATCAGGGGTCGTGGGACTTGAATGCGCATCAATTGGGTATGTGTATTAATCCGACATTTAATAATCACACGGTGCCTAAGATGCAACGGGCCGACATTCCGAATGGCCTCCATTACGAGGTTTGGTAGGGATACTGGATTAGACGCTCAAATTAACTGGAGTAAAAAACTGTTATTACGGGGTGGAAGGTAACTAGCTTCTCATCTCCAAGTCCGAGCATTGTAATCA
>NT_165981.1:333060-354293 GCF_000143365.1 Chaetomium globosum CBS 148.51
TTCACTCTTAACCACCCAACTCGGCGGCGGCACAAACCCCAACCACGCCGCCGCCGCGGCAGCAGACGCACTCACCCACCCCCACCCCAGCACTCCCCCCCACCAACACCGGCGGGACATACACCCCCCTCAACCACTCCGCCGGCGCAACCAACCTCTCCGCACTCGCCCTGCCCCCCCGACACCCACACCGACACCCACACAAAAGATAACCACAATCGTATCCTCCGCCTCGGGCGGGTCATCCTCATTCACGCGCCTTGGCAGGACCATGGTCAACTCCCCCGTGCGCTGCTGCCGGGGCGGGAGGCGCGCGTTCCAGAGGAGGGTGCCGACGGTCCAGGAGGCGTTGAGGCTGAGCATGTGCACGGAGGCGGTGTGCAGGGCGGTGCGGTTGGAGAGGGTGTAGCTGAGGACTTCGCCGTCGTGGAAGTGGAGGGTGTTGTTGTTGTTGTTGTTGTTGTCGACGGGCGCGGGCGCGGTTGGGTTTGGGGAAGAAGCGGACGGTGAACCCAGTCTGCGGGGAGCGGGGAATGGAGTTGGTAGGTTGTTAGTGCCCGGACAGCTTGGACGGTTGCGACCTGGCGGATTACAGCGCTGAAGCGTTGGAGGGCGTTGGGGGCTTCGATGTGGATGCGTGGGGTGCGAGGGAGCGGCCGCCCCTTGTGGTCGGCAACGACTAGATCGCATCCGTCGATTGTCGCGTTCATGAGATCCCGGCCCTGCTAGGGCTCAATGTCTATGCGATTAGGGCCCCAGGGTCCGCTGCTGCTATCCGGGGACAGTGCTCTCTCAAGCACTGCCCCGTTGATCATTATCCAAGGCGAATTCAGTCGAATTCCAGTAGTCATATTTTGGTACCACGGCCGCAACAACCCCAGCAGCTTGAGAAGTTCCTCCGAGCTGCTGGATGAATCCGTGTCGAGCGCTACAACAACGTGGTTACGCCAGAAGAAATGTGCGTAACTAGCGAATGCGAGCTCAGCATCGTTCCAGAGGTGATGTTCGCCGCCCTTTTCTCCAGTAGCTGGAACGCCCTTAAACCGAGAAGGTACCCGCAGAGGCAACGAGAGGTACAGGATGCAACTCTGAGCCAATGTCGCGTGGCAAGCCTGCATAATAAAATCACCCAGCCAGTCCGGCTTTCTGTGTCCGTTCTCGAACGGGCCAGCCAGAAGGAAGTCCTTGGCAGTTTGGTGGATAAAGTAGACCCTGCCGTTGTAGACATCCAAGAAGTACTTACAGGCATCCAAAATCCAGCTCCGGAAACAGCGCTCGTCCTGCAACCCCAAGCCGTGTTTGCTGCCGTTGGGGAGGTCCCGGATGTTGAGCGCGATGTTGACCTCCTGAAGAGTGAGCGGCCTTGCAGCGGCAAGGACGATTTGAAACAAGTTTCTGACATCGCCTCTTTGACATTCCCGCACTCGGTTGAGAAACCCGACGTATGCCTCTTTCACGGTTGCCGGCAACTTCTTGAAGATGTCGATCCAACCACGGGGCACTCGCGGCAAGCCGTCCTTCATCTTCAGCTCGAGGTAGTCGAATAACAGCTTAACATACAGATACGTTCTGTCCTCCCGCGGACGGATAAACTCGAGTAATTCCTGTCTGAGGTTCGTGTCTTGGATGCACCGCAGCGCAAACCCATCGAAGCGGGCTATGACGACTCTCTCGATGTCTTTGCTAATGTGCTTTACACAATGTGGGTCCTCTTCTAGCTTTAGAACGGTGACGCTAGGAGAGAATATTAGCGGCGGCGCTGTAACTAGAGGGCGTGTGGTGAGGAAGAATTTCATCCGTGGGCTCGGGCCGGCAAGATACTCGGTCAGCTTCTGCCATAGTTTGTCGGCCGAGTCCGGCTCGCATTCATCGAACCCGTCTAGAACAACAGTAACACTCCCAGGCTCGCAGTCTTGGGTAGCCTCCTCGAGCACGCTCCAGAGCAGATCGAAATTGCATCGCACCTCCTCAGGGAGAAGATGGTCGACTCTGGCACAAATTTTATCGACGAGGTCTGGCTGGCCCTGAAAGAGCTGATCGAGAACCCGGCAAAGCGCCGTCGTGGCTCCGTCCTGGCCCTTACCGTTGTCCTTGAAGAAGAAGGCGCAGATTGAAGAGGGCCTCCATTTTGGCAGTTCGGTCAGGAGGGACTTCGACAAAACTGACTTGCCCGATCCCGGGATCCCCTCCAGCACAAAAACACCAGAATCTCCGGTGGCCCACTTGACAAATACGGGATGTGTGAGGACCCCTGCCCCAGTACCGACTTCCGGCGAATCGATGCTGTCGAGGTAAGCCTGATAGACGGCGTAGGGGAAGTCGTCGGGAAACTTGAACTTGATCAGCGTCTCCAACCGCTGTTTATGCAGTGCATCCTTGGAGAGAGTGTGGAGCTTGTCCAACAGATGCTGTTCGTAGTTGAGATTCATGTACTCTTCCAGGCGCTTTTCGCTCTCCTTGATCTCAGATAGCATGCAGTTCCAGTCGTCGAGCTTGAGAATGTCCCTGGAAATTGTAGTCAAGGGGCGGCAGTAGGTGTAGTATGCTCGCAGGTGATATTCGATGAGGAGTTTGTAGAGAGCGACAATCTCGCCATAAATCGCATGTCGGAGCGCCGAAAAGCTTTGGGGGCTTTTCCAATACTCACGGTTCAGGAGGTCAAGAACTTGACCGTACCATGTGAACCGTGACATGACGTACGAGAAGCCGGATTCTCTGGCAGCAATCTGCTCGGCGTGGTTGACGATGATCTGCTTCGGTTAGTTTGAATACCCCCGGCGGCCGGCTGTGAATACATACAGGCAAAACAATGGTGCAGATGCCGGTCCAGGCCAGTGACGCGGGCGGAGAGGAAGCGAGAGCAAGGCCGACAACGTCTCTAGTTTTCTGGATGAACTGTACAGCGGAAGAGACGATGCTTTGGCTGGCAGAGTCGCGTCTTGCCAGGTCCATGTATTCTTGAGCCAGTCTCGTGAAGCATTCCTCGCCGGCGTTACTGTGCTCCTCATCATCACTTGGTGGCTCCTTTTGGGCCCGCGAGGAGCGACGCGAGTCAGCAAAGCCATCTTTTGTGACGGTATTGAAAAGTGTCTCGTAGTTCTTGACCAAAGGTTTTAGCGCATCGTCGCTTCTGACTTGATTGTATGCTTCCTCCCAGATTTCGCAGGCAGCCAGGATGACGTCTTGGTGATATCCGATCCCAGGGCTACTGCGCGCTAATGGGGCGGTTTCGAACGAAGACAAACGAGAGGCGTCGCGGGCAAGATAACGAGGAGACGGCGCAAGAGTAGACGACGGCCGACGGACGGCCAGAGAACTCATGGCACGGCGCTCGGGGGACGGATTTTGAGACGGTACAGCGGATGATGGGCCGAAGGGCGACAACAAAAATGGGGAGGGCACGATAGGTGGTAATATTTCTGGCAAAGCTAGGGGCGAAGGCGAAGATGACGACGGAGAGTCGTGTTTTGGGCTGACGGGTCGCTCGCGAGGGGATGATTGCTGCACTCCCTTCCGCTTCGGTCGCCGTTGGGGAAAGGAACAGCAAAACGGTATGCCCATCGTGTTACTCGGTGCGTGGCGCAGATGGTTGACGGTCTTCAAATATTCGAGTCGACGTGTCCAAGAGTCATCCAAAGGAAATTCGAGTAACTTGAAGAAGCCATGGCTGCCTGTTCGACAATGTCAAGACGATGCGCGCACTGCACCGAATATTGAGGGAAGGCGGGTTCTAGCTTCGTTTTTTATCATGTTTTAGGTACACGTACGGTTGAGGAAGGCGCCATGATATGATGCAAATTCAAGGCCCAAAAGTCAGATCGCCCTCCACAGTTTCACGTAAGAAAACGGCGTATCTCGCTCTCCTAATACAATGCATCAAACTGTACGATGTTACACCGGGATGTTACTTATGCAGTGCCACGTCCCACCCTGCTATACATTGCTTTTGAGCTTGACGAAACTGGAAGCACGGCTAGCCGGACGACCTTTGTTAGGTACTTTCCGTTGTCGGGGACGGAAGGGAGGAAGCGATTCCCTTACCGACCGTCCGGACCAACGAACATTACTTAACAGATAAGTCTTGTTGTTTGGAACCCACCGAGAATCCAAATCAGGAAGAGCCTCCTCAAGTCCCTGTTGGGGTGGTCATCGATCACGTAACACAAACAAGAACCACGGCGGCTCGCCGGGCCCCTTTTCGTTACGGGCCAAGGAGCTGCGCCGTGGTTTGGACAATCAAGGTCGGGACCGGACCGGGCCCGAGCGAAGGCCGGTCATCTCGAGGTGGTTGTTCTCGGCGGATTTACCTGCGCCGCCAAACCCGATCCTCCAAATGTAGTGGTGTGGAAAAACTGTCCAAATATTCTCCGGCGTGGTTGTGCTACGCCTTGGGCGAAAGAACTGTGACACAAGAAGCAAATGTTCAAGCCGTTGCTCCTCAACCCTCGTCACTTTCGCCGCTATATGTTCGGTCAAGCCAAACCTGTCCCATGCGGGCTTAGAATTGTATGGGTTGCCCGTGTATCTGCCCCGGCCTGGATCATCCGTTGCCACCTACTGGCGGCTGCTGGGGCGATGGGGCGAGGACCACGTTCCAGCATTTTCTCCCTGAAACCTTTGCAATACCAAATTTGACAACGGTTGTCCTACAACGGCCCACAAGGTGGAAAATCACCAAGCGGCGTCATACGCCCACCCGGTTTGTCTCACCCTTTGTATCCGGCCGATTTGCCAATGGTGTCAAACACAACATCAGGCCGCTCGGTCTTCGTGGGAATCTGATAGTCCTGCTTCCCCTCGAATAGCGGTTCCTTGGCTCAGAATCTCCGCCATGATTATATCAATGCTCTCCTCAATCCACCCTCGAGTTTCAGCACGCTTGTTTTGAAGCTGGGATGCGGCATCCCGGTAACACTCGGGGTTAAGCCCATCAGCAAAAGACCATAGTCTTCACTCTTTTTCCTCGTCCAGGGCCGACTTCATGTTCCGCTGTGGCCATGAGACAGTGCAACATGACGAGGCCAGTCAGGCACCCTAACCTCAACGGTGGGCTTATTGTGACGAGAGCTTCCATCGCTCGACGATCGAGTATAAGAAGCCGTCCGTAGCCACCCGAACCGTCAGAGAGTCCCTCCTCAGCATCGACCCACATATCATCACATTCCTTACATCAGAGGCTTTCCGGTAAAGCCTCATACATTCCTTTCCAACGTTCATTATCGTCCAGCAAAGTGCCCTCCCAATTCACACTCCTTTCTCCCCCACGTCCTGGCCGGCCCAGATCAAACAAACCGCCCCCCACACCACACCACCTCCGGCACCTACTTACCCTCCCTCACGTTGCACCCCGCAACCCCCACCCGAAAATGAAACACACCACAGCATTCCTCGCCTTCATCGGCCTCACCACTGCCGCCGCCATCCCCTGCACGAGCTCCGCCGGTTATGTGGGAACCGCGCGCCGCGATGCCCTCATCGACAACCAGCCTCCTCCTGTGAACGGTACCGCGCCTGTTGTCGCTGCTAATGAAGAGATGGACAAGCGTCACCATACTGGTGGGGGTGGAGGTGGAGGCGGCGGTGGAGCTGGGAATGGAGGTGGTGGTGGGAATGGAGGTGGTGGCGGAAATGGAGGAGGAGGTGGTAATGGAGGGGGTGGTGGAAATAAAGGAGTTGGTGGCGGCGGTGGCGGCGGAGGAGGGGCCAACGAAACCGGCAACCAAACCGCCGCTCGTGGTGTGTATGCCGCGCAACGCAGGGCTCCCGGAAACCCTGGTACCGGCGGGGGCCCGGCGAGAAAGAAGCAGGATGCTGAACCGGGCTCTAACAGTGGCGACGAGACTGGAGAGGACAGCACCCCGGCTGTTACCAAGGGGGCCAGTAGTTCTCAGAAGCGCGAGCCTGATCCAAACCCAGCAAGCGCCCCTAAGAAGCCTGCCCCTAAACCTGCCTCGGCGCCTAAGCCTGCTGTCAAGGCTGATGGTTCTTCGTCCTCATCCTCATCCTCATCATCATCATCATTCTCGTCTTCGTCTGTTTCTGCGGGCTCTAAGAATTCCCCCTCTCAGGCTCGTGCCGTTTCCGATGCGAATGGTGGCGAGCAGCCACAGAGACGCCACGATGACTCCGAGACAGGAGGCGAAGCTGGCCGCTCTGGTCGGGGGGACACACTCGGCCCGGCTAAAGGATTCAACAATGCTTCCAGGACTGTCGGCGGTGGCCTCCTCGGCAGAGCCAACCTGTTGCTGAACCTTCGGAAGACGGAGGCAAACTAACGTCCAAGCTCGTCAATTCTCCCACCGAAATTGAGTCTGCAAACGTTATCGATCCTGGTGTGGACACCGCGGCAGCTATCAATCAATGTCACCGGAGGAACACGACGGCCACTCAAACCGTGTGCACTTTCTCAGTCTAATACTTGCAGGGGCACAAGGTCATCCGCAGGTTCAATGGCAATATTCGAGCACAAGCCAGATCGACAAGAATGAGAACATGCTCGGCCTGCGGCAGGCAGCTGCTGATTCACGGAGTGGTTGCCGCACTCTTGAAGTGGAGAGATCTTAGAAAAAAGAGCAGAGGAAAACAGACGGCTTAACGGCTCTGAAGATTGCGGGACGATAGGTAGTGAATAACTACTTCCGAATCTGGCCTTGTTTCTTCCGGAAAATAGAGTTGATGTCGTCCGTCCCGTAGCATCATTCCGTGCAACTGCCGTTAGTCATGTCATGTGTGAGTTGTGTCAGCTCAGGCTCAGTCTTGGTTGTCAAGAGCACCTCCGCTGCGAGAATTGGAGCTGTGGGCCCGTGCCTGATTTTACCCCTGGCGTGCCCGTGCGGGTCCACGCGCTGTGAGAGTCTTGGCGACGACACTGGCGTTGTATTCGCAAACAGGCAGGAACCGTCCCACCTGCGGTCATAGAAATGGGCCACCCTCCTCCTGTTGGGCAACTTTCCCAGCCACGCTCACTTGCTTCCTCTATCTATCGCCCTGCCCTGAGACTCGCCCGCCGTATCGTGCGACGTCCAGCACACTTCGCCATGCCCCGCCTTTGGCCCACGAGTCACGACTCGAATAGTCTCCGATTTAGCAACCTGGAAAACCCCGGTTAGCGATTCCCAGGCGGTGAATTTGGCCCCACGTTGCACATCCGCCCCAGCGGCAAACTCCACTCAATTCCATCCCTTGGTTCATCGCAGCTGCAACCTTCCGATAATCAACGACATCCCAATTGAGTTCCATATTGTCCGAGGAACAACCCCTCCAACCAAACCCGACATTTGCGCAACGTGGAACGGCACGGGCGTAACCAATCCATATTACATACGAACCGTGCCGGCGCCATTCAACAGATCAATTGGTGCTGCAACTATGCGACAGTCCCCGTCTGCATTCCAGGACGAGTTTTGCCTTTTCGAGTGATAGGGATGGATGACACCCAGACCACGAATGATTACTCGCGGCAACACACGATGGGGGTCGCTACGACCCACGGAAGTGACGACGGTAGCTTGCAGTGCTGCTGTGGGAAGGAGGACTGCGTCTTTCTGGTGCACAACTGCTCCGTCCTGTCGAGCGTTGAGCGAGATGTCCACACCGCGGCAAGAATGGGCCAGGTCAGTCATCCCGCCACATTCCTTTGATACACCCTCTCTTTGATGGAGGCCCACGTGTACCCTTTGTTTTGTAGTCTTCCCGAGCCCCCGGCCGTTGAAGGCAACGTCGAGATAATGCTACCCATGCATTTGGCGACACCATGCAAACACGCGAAATGGCTGAAATCGGGGCAATATGGCGGTCCCGCCAACCCAAGCCCGATGATGGCCACCCCTCGCTGACATTCACGCTGCAGACTCTGCTTGCCCGCCATGAAGCCTACATGGCATCTGCCGAACGCGACCGACTCGAGCTCACAGCCCGCATCGAGCAGCTGGAACGAGACAATACGGAACTCGAAGCCAAAAACCGATCGGTTGCCGACGAGAACCACACGCTACGAGACGAGCTAGATCGGGTTAACGACACGGTCAAAGATGCCGAGACTAATATTAGCCTTCTTGAGGCGTCCCTTCTCGACTCGCAAAGGGAG
This sequence comes from Chaetomium globosum CBS 148.51, assembly GCF_000143365.1. Classification (NCBI taxonomy): domain Eukaryota; kingdom Fungi; phylum Ascomycota; class Sordariomycetes; order Sordariales; family Chaetomiaceae; genus Chaetomium; species Chaetomium globosum. The sequence continues at coordinate 341,147 of NT_165981.1, forward strand.
GTGCGGCGGCTAGAAAGTGCGACCGACAGAGCAGCCAATCTTGAGCGCCAAATCGCACTACTGGAAGAAGAGCAAGACGTGCTACGGACCACCATCGCCCGTACCGAAGAGGAATCCCGGACGACCATGTATCGCTGGAGGCAAGCCGAAAAGGGTCTTAGTGACCTGCAGGAGCAGCTCGAACGCATGGAGAAGGAATCTCGGGAAGAGCGCGAACGCCACGTCGAGGTCATCGGCCGTATGGAACGGCAGCGCGCCATGGAGAAGGAACTGAATACGGCAGCAGGACGGCTCAAGGGCGCCGCCGCCGCCAAGTCGATGACCGACAGCAGGAGCAGCGGCAGTGTCGTCTCGCATTTCGTGCGAGACCTGTTGCAAGATAATGCTAACCTGCAAGTCGGCATGGCTGAGCTGCGCGAGATGCTTCTCAACTCCAACGATGAGATTCAGATGTTGAGGGAACAGTTGGCGTATCACCAACCGGCGGCCGGCCAGGAACTAAGCTCACCCAAGACGCTACAAGCTGAGCTAGCCCAGAAAGAACCACCGACGCCGCCACAACAGCCGAGGGTGTCGCAAGAGTTACATATTCACCACCACTACCACGTCACCCACAAGCCAGAGGCACGGAAGTCGAGGAAAAGGAGGCAGGGGCTCACACCCGGCGTATTCACCCCACCCCAGCTTTCAGCTCCGAGTTCACCCATCTTGTCCTCTGCTCGCTTTCAGCGTGGTACCCTAGCCGCGCCTTTGTTATCCCCAAACGAGCCTTCCCCATCAACCACTCGCTGGTCTCTCCAATCTGAGAATCACTCCGAATTTGCACCGTCATCAGCGCCCACCTCCCCGCGGTCCAACAACAGGGACTCCCTGTTCGACAGGGTCCCCGATCTACCGTCACCCGCCTCTCCAACTACGACTGCGGATCCAACCTCGCCGGGCTGGAAGCAAGCGCATAGGAAGAAAGTATCGGACTACTCGCTGAGGAGTATCTCCGAGATAGCCATGTTTCCGGCGGACACAGCACGGTCCGCACATGGTTACACACAGCGGCCACGCCCCATGTCCCGCTCAATAATGAACGATCGTTCACAAACGGCTTATACTTCGCCGTACACCACCGACGATGTGCCGAACGTCACTTCCCCATCTCTCGCTGCCTACACAGACTATGACAGCAATAACGACACTGGTCTGGAAGACACATTCTCACCGACATCGTCTCATTTCGACTCCAGTGTTGAACAGCGGCCTCGCGGCCTGCGGCGAGTTATCTCGCACGAATCCATTATATCCCTTTCTAATGGGCTCGACATCCACACCCTCAGCGCACGACCCAGCCAGCTCTCCCTCAGACCACTCGGTCTCACTACCGCGGGCACTAACGTCAGTGCTGTCATCGCCCAACCAACACTCCTAAGCAGCAGCGCCGAGGGCAAGAGAGGGAGCGTCATTCTCAGGGACAGTATCGCCCAACAGCTCTCCGCCCAAAAGTCACGGCATGGTGGGGGCAGGGTTGTATCGAATCCCAATAGGGGAAGGGCTTCGGAACGGGGTTCCGGGCGGGCTTCATCTCGGACACCCTCGACGTTGGGGAAGTTGGTCTCTTGGAGGCCCTGGGGGGCGAACAGCAGTAATGTCGATACCGCCAACGATACTATCACACCTGGGACGAGCCCGTCGCCAACGCCCGCCCTAGATGCGTCTACATCGGTGACTCCCGCGGTGGCCATCCCCACACTTTGCCTCCCCGACGATGCGGGTTCCATCGCCACGGTCTCTACGACGAGCAACAACCTTAGCAAGTCTCCCCAAGGTAGCCTCTCATCAGCAGGCTACCTCAGCTACCCCGGCAACAAGCGCGAATGCGGCACTGGCGGCTGTGTTTCGCGCACCGGGTATTAACCAGCCGGGTCCAATCCCGGGATTCCAAGAGTACTGGGCCTCACAGAAGAGGCGGGGCGCGCCGAGCAAGGTCTCGATTGATGACAGCGCTGGCGTGCAGGAAGCGTTGAGAGAGGTATTGGAGGAGGATTAATAATTTGATTTGAACTAATACCCTAATAGTACGTAGTTGGTGTTCAGGGCATGGGGTGGCTGGGTTTGCATCCGCGGAGGCGCATATACGAGCCGTTTTGTATTTTGGCCGTTTTGCATTTGAGGGCCAAAGCTGGCAATATTGATCTGGTTTTGCATAGCACAAGGGGGGTGCGAGATGGTCATGGACACGGCTCCTTTAGTTTTAGATACCCGCGCCGCAATAAGGTGCATTCGATTGCTTGCAATGAGGGATCGCCGTCCAATGTTGCACCAGTACGTTCGCAGTTATTTCTAATTCCGTAGCGGTCGATTCTTCAGTGTATAGGTACCATAAAGAAACAGATATGCGTGCAGTCCGCCTCGGGTACGCGAGCACTGGTCAAGTTCACCTTCTCAGAACTAGAGCTAAATAAATGCCCAGGCCCTCCACCTCTGTTCTGTCCGCCCCTTCCATCCTTTCTCCGCTCGAATAACTGTATGAGTTTCCTGGCCGCATCGCAGACCGCGTCCAGACAAACATTACCGCCGCTCTTACATTGCATATTACTACCCAACACGAATCAAGCATACAAGATCATCTCAAATAATACCATGAAATCCACTCTTTGTTCAACTCGGACTCCTGTCCTTGGGCTCTTTCACCGGAGCCGCCCCCGCCATCGATTTCCAGCACGAAGCCGCGGCATCGGAGCGGATTCTCGAGCTGCAGACGCAATACCACCAGAGCATTTACGGCATCATCAGTAACCGCACGACAGGCTGTACCATCGACACCCTCCGCGCCAGAAAAGAATGGTAAGTTCTCTATCCCCAAGCAATCAGTCCCTCCTCAGCACTCCTATCCATGCCACAATCACACACCCCAACCAACCCCATCCCCAAAGCAGTACCTGCCTAACCCCTCCCAACCACCCCCCACAGGTCAGCGCTCACCCTCCCCGAACGCACCGCCTTCATCGCCGCCATCCACTGCCTCAACGCACTCCCGGCGCTCACCCCACACCGCAAAGCCCCCGGCGCGCGCACCCGCTACGACGACTTCATCGTCACCCACATCGATCAGACCCCCTTCGCGCACGCGTCCGGACTTCTTACTGCCCTTCCACCGCCACCTGATCCACCGTTTGTGAGGTCCTGCCGCGAGGAATGTGGCTATGCCGGCCCGATGCCCTACTGGGATTGGACAAGGTCGTATACGGTATCCGAGGGCGGCGGAGGTCTTTGGTGGCGGGGAGGGGTCGTTGGGGGGGAATGGCGTGTTTGTGGCGGGGAGGAGGGAGACGGTGATTGTGTTGCCTGGGGGGAGGGAGATGGTGATTCCGCCGGCGACGGGGGGTGGGTGTGTGCAGACGGGGCCGTTTCGGGAGGGGGTGTTTGAGGTGCGGTTGGGACCGGTGGGGTATGAGCCGGCGGGGCCGGAGGGCGGGCTGGGGTATAATCCGAGGTGTTTGACGAGGATTTGAGTCCGGTGTTTAGTTTGGGACGAGGCCGAGCGCGGTCACGGCGTTGGTGGATGGGTGTGGGGGGGATTTGGGGTGTTTGTGGAGGAGCTGGATGCGCCGGGGGGTGAGCCAGGTGGTGTGCATGCGTCGGGCCATTGGCAGGTTGGGTTGAATGCGCTGGATGTGTATGCGAGTCCGAGTGACCCGGTGTTTTGGCTGCATCATGCGCAAGTGGATCGGGTGTGGACGATCTGGCAGGGGCAGGATCCAGCGGCGCGGACGTACCAGGTTTGGGGGACGGGGACAGCGGCGAATGGTGAGTGATTTGGGATGGCTGTTTGGGATGCGGACTGTTGATGCTAACGCACCTTTGCAGACCCGCCGAGTGACAACGTCACGCTGGACACCTCAATGGACTTTGGTATGATCGGGGACTCGAGGACCATTCGCGAGGTTTCGTCAACGGTTGATGGGGATTATTGCTATGTGTATGAGTGAGAGGCGTCTATGGTAGAATGGGTGTGTTACCTAGCCCGGGCGGGAAACTGAAGGTTTGAAGATGGAGTTGAGTTGTTAAAGCTTGGTTAATGCATACATACCCGGCACCATTGATATCAGGCTTGAGGCAGTTGCAGTTGCCAACAGTAATAGACGAATAGATTCTTGTCCACCGCACAGTTATGGTTTCATATCTCAACATACTCGTGTAGGTAACGGACTAAGTGGCCGTTTTTCCAATCTCGTGAATACCTGAAGCTGCGGTTCGGGCATATTCATGGACACTGCCAGGTTTGGAAAGAATTCTTTGATGGACATACTTACGCAAACGACTCCCACTCCCTCCCGTCCGTATTATGGTCCCATTGGCGATATCTAGGTACCTACCTATGCTTCTACATTACCCTGGTACCCATTGTCAAACCCAACAGTTGGCGTAAGCCGCCTCTGTTACCCCAACATCAACCCGACGATGCCAAACACGGCTAGCTGCGCGTGATAATAATGACTAAAGCTCAGCTGAACAGGAAGCGAGCGGAGGTGTCTTGGCGGTGAGGCAGTGCGTTGCCTACTTCCTCCCTTTCCCCACGGCCCTCAACTGTCTGCTCTGTATCCTCGCACTCTCTGGCCAAAAAAAAAGCCAAACTCCAAGTGGAGGTGCCGCCGAAACTTTGGACGAAAGGAACGAAAAGAAAGCTATTCAAAAGCCCAAAGTCTGCTTTTTATTTGACTCGGTTTCTACTTAATTTGTTTTGCTCGATTTTCTTCACATCTTCTTTTTCTTTTCTTTTTCTTTTTATTTCTTTTATTTTCTTCCTTTTCTCGACTTTTTTCTCCCCTTTCGATTTCGGCTTTTTTTAGCCGAGGAGGGCCTCGGTATTGACACAAACAATAACCGGGATACGAGCAATCATGGAAAAGCTGCCAGAAACCGAAAAGTATGCCCCTTTCTCTTACAGCGCGTCAGAGATGAGCACGCCGGACACTCAGTTCCGACTGCTAGAGCTCTTGCCGCCCATCGTCGAGCAAGACGAGCTCTCGTGCCGCATTGTCGTTCGCCAACTGGTGGAATCATCGCGGCAATACAAGGCGCTTTCATACACTTGGGGCAATGGATCCTTGTCGCACTTCGTCGCCATACTCCCTGAGAATGGGGGTGAAGGCCAACGAAAGGCCCTGGCCATCACGGAATCTCTACACACCGCGCTGGTTCATCTCCGCCATCCCAGCGAGCCTGTTTGGTTGTGGATCGACCAGATCTGCATCAACCAGGAGGACCACGCCGAGAAGGGAAAGCAGGTTGGGATCATGGGCCCTATCTACGCCGGCGCTGAGCAGGTGCTGGTATGGCTGGGCCCGGCAGCGGACGACTCCGATCTCCTGATGGAGGCCTGGCAGAGCGTTGGCCAAGCCGCTCGAGACTTCGGCTTAGAAAGCTATTACACCAAGGAACGATGGCCTCTGCTAGCCCGCATCCTCAACGCCGAGGACCCCACGGATCCAAAAACAGTCGAGTACGGCGTAATGCTCAAAGCCGGCGCCGAAACCTTTGCACCCCTCGTCCCAAAAGAAATCTTCCCAGCACTGGTTCGGCCGACCCTGGTTCCCGCGCGCCTGGACCGTCCAAGAGTTCTTCCTCTGCGATAACACCCTCTTCGTCTGCGGCACCAAGACCATCCCCGCCGAGCTCGTCATGATGGCCATCCAAATCCTACAATACTCCATTTCCCGCCTCTACGAAGCCGTCTACAAGCCCGCGGAAGCCTCCCTCCTCCTCCTCAACGAGCTCAACGACGAGCCCACCGGGCGGCTCTTCAGCTGCCGCCAGCGCCGCCGCAAGCACGACCGGCGCGAGCCCGACGCCCCCGGCGACGCCCTGCACGCCCTCATGCGCAAGCTCTACGTCGAGCACAACACCCAGGCCTGGCTGCACCGCGACCGCGTCTTTTCGCTGCTCGGCCTGGCCGTCGATGCGCCCCACCTCGCGCTCACGCCGGATTATGCGGAGCAGGACTCCCCCGCGGCGGACGCCCGCATCTTGGCGCGGGCGGCGCGCGCGATGCTGACGAACCCGGTGACGGGGCGGCTGGATATACTGAGCTATGCGCAGCCGCCGAAGCATCCGGATCTGGCGCCGCATTTGCCGTCGTGGGCGCCGGATTGGAGGGCGAATCTAAGGCGGTCGTTTTATTATGTCCATGAGAGCGTGTCGGAGCATTTGTTTGCGGCGTGCGGAAAAGAGAATTTGGCTGTGCGGCCGCTGCCTGTTCCGGACGTGGAGGGGAAGAACAGCTCCGTGGTCGGGTTGGGTGGGTTTTGGGTGGATAGCGTGGCGACGGTGGCCGACGGGTCGGCGTGGATAGATATGTCGTTTGGGGCGGATCGGTTTGCTTCGTTCTTTGCGCAGGTGGACGGGCTGTTTGAGCGGGGGATGGCGGAGCATGCGGATGTGCCGGAGCTGTATGGTGGAAACGCGGAGCGCCGGGCGGAGGCGCGATGGCGTGTGCCGACCGGGGATCTGTTTTGGACGCGGACCGCGGATATGCACCGGTCGGGGGCACCTGAGGCGGAGGTGGCCCATCGGCAGTGCCAGGAGATGGTGCGTTTCTTTGGGGAATGTGAGGGGGTGGTGGAGCCTGAGGAGCAGGCAAAGAAGTTCAAGGAGTTCGATTGGGATGGAAAGAGGAAGAGGGGGGAGCTGGGGTCGTTTTATCAGGAGAGTATGAGATATATGATTGGGAAGCGGCCATTTCTGACGTCGGAGGGGTACCTGGGGATGGGACCGGATGATGTTAAGGAAGGGGATGTGGTGGTCGTTTTGTGTGGGGGAAGGATTCCATTCATTCTGAGGCCGACAGAGTCAGAGTTGGAGCTGCCTAAGAAGACAAAGCTCTTTGAGTTTGTGGGAGAGGCGTACTGTGACGGCGTGATGGACGGGGGGGTCGTGGGTAAGCGGGAGTTGAGCGAGTTTTATCTGATTTAATGTTGGTTACTGGTCGACAGCCAAAATAACCAACTTCTAATGAGGCACAGCAAGATGAAAACCGATAAGTGCAAGGTTAGCATTATAATTCATTTCATTCTATGAACGGCTTCAAGTTAAACTATGTCTAAGCTTTAAACCAAGATCAGCACAGGAAGACCCGGCATCATGGTTTGGTTCAGCTGAAAGAAGCTAAGTTGATAATATAAGCTGACTAGTCAAACCCTCCTGACCAGTTGTGACTAACGAAGAGGAGTTCAATAGCTGCCCCGGGGTTTTGAGGACCACCGCTACTTACTCTTTGGCCAACTGTCGAGTGGGCAATGGTCTCCCTTGCGAGTTAGTTATGCGGAACTAATACATAGAGCGTGGTAGGTACGTGCAGACATGATGATCCAACTCCAGGAACCAAAGCTTAACATTATTGTAAGTGGCTGTCCGGCCAGAATCACATGCATGCTTTGGGTGCCTTCATACTCATGAGCGAGAATGTCTAGGGAGCTATCTGGGCTACGTAAGTTCATTAAAGCGATAACTAACTTATACTCGACTCGATCAAAATTAGCGATTACATGGCTCTTGTAGCCCTTTTTCGTCCTAACCTCCGCACAACCAAAGGTTTTATTTATCCCTTCTGGCCCACTCTTCCGTACACTTTGCCACCTCTATCCACTCACCCAAACGGCATGTCTCACAAAACCCCCAACTAATCAAGAAGAAGCAGGGGGCGGCGCGGGTAGGGTGTAGTTGCCGCCGATGTCGAGCAGGTAGGCGATGCTGTTGAACTCGACGTCGATGCTCTTGATCTGCCAGAAGCCCTCGTCCTTGGTGGCGCCGAGGATGGTCACGCCGCGCACCGGCTTCTGGGCCTGGCCAAAGGTCGCCTTCCAGATCAGGGCAATCTCGTCGCAGGAATAAGGCGACTTATGCGTAATCACGAGAGGGAGGTTGTCCGGCTGGGTGAATGTTAGTTGGGTAGTTGGGTGATTTCATTCAAAGGGGAGTAGGGGGTAAGGGGTGCCAGTACCTGTTCGTGTTGGTGGTCGATGAACGCCTTCTTGGTCGGGAAGGTTGCGCTACCCAGTGGGATGCCGGCCAGAATGTTGATGCTGTCGGAGGTGTCACGGAAGTTTTCGGAAAGGTACTTGGCGTCGGTGTCGTTCCAGTGCGAGAGCATGCGCACATAAGCATCGACTAGGACGTCGACGTCGTCAGTGTGCAGGCAGGGCGTGTGGCGCGCCTCATTGCACTTGCCCTTGCCCTTGCCCTTGCCCTTGCCCTTGCCGTCACCAGAGCCTTGGCCGTTGCCTTTGTGGTCGCCCTTGGGCTGACCCTTGGACTTGGACTGGTTGCTACCCTGGCCGTGCTCCTTGCCCTTGGGCTTGGAGTTGCTGTCACCCTTGCCCTGATCCTCGCCCTTTGGCTTAGACTTCCCCTCGCCTTTGCCTTTTCCTTTCCCCTTCCCCTTTTCCTTGCCCTCACCCTTTCCCTCCCCCTTACCTTGGCTGCTGCCATGGCCTTGGCCCTCCCCACCATGCTCGCCGCTGCCATGGTCAGCTCCTCCACGCATACGGAGGAGGACCCCATCCCCGCTGTCCTCCTCATCGTCGTCCTGGCGGCGGCGAGCGCCCTGTCCGGGGTAGCGCTTGTGCTCATCGTCACGCCCCAGGAGGCCACCCGGCACGATACCGCCAAGAGCGGCGGTGGGATCGGAGCCGCCGGTCGCGCCGGTCGCGCCATCGGTCCCACTGGGGAGACTGTCTGTTCCGCCGGTGAGGCTCTCAGTTCCGCCAGTGAGGCTGTCTGTCAGACCAGCGATGGGTGAGGCGAGCCCGAGGCCCGCCAAGGAGAGGAGGGTGATGGAGCTGATGAAACGCATAGTGGCTAAACGAATGTACGAGCGTAAAAGATTGGGTTGCTCTGGTTGCTATGCGATGATGTGGGATGGAAAATCGAGGGGCCATCATCAGCATTGGGTAAGTCGTCGTCCTTTTATGGCACCTTTGGGCATGCCCCCGCGGCGGTCGGATACGAAGTTGGCCGACGTCGGGACTTCCCCAAGTGTGGCTTCCGAGCTGCCGTGGTTTGACGTCCGTGTGGCTGATCTTCATGTATGATTCCATGGGGCATCGCAATACAGCAGCGGTCCGTGGGTGACGATGAGCCTTAGCCCGTAGGTCAGCGGCCGCGGTGTCAAAGCCGGCAGCCGATAACTCTAAAGGCAAATCACGTTCCATCATGTGCATACCCATAAACTGTATGGAATTTTGGTGTTTCCTTGAAGAGGCCCTCAGCTCGTGAACGCCACTTTCGGGTCTCGGAAGCGACATGTCTCGGACCCTCTGCTGATGATGCATCCTTACCTAGCCAGGAGCCGCACCGAGTAGATTACGAATTGGTTGGAAACCCGCAAGTTGAGTCTAGTGGGCAAAACATTTACAGCAGACTTGCAGCGTCAAGCCGGATTCAGGTTCCGATTGCCCGTCAAGGAACTTTTTTGTTGGAATTTTGCCGCGCGGTGAGCCATCCAACACGGTCCCGAAGTGGCCAGCAGAACCCGAAGCCCCATTCCTTTCCAGGGTCATGCTGGCCAACGGCGTCCAGCCTGGCCAATCGTCGAAAGATCTGCCTTTTCATCGTTGGTGCTTCTTCACAGTGACGCAGTGGATGCATGAGAATCTTTGGGCGTGTACTGCAGGTCCATCACCGATGATGCCGTCGCCAAATTGGGTCATGTTGTGCAACAACTCGTGTCGGTCACAATCCGCGGTTGCTCACTCAGTCCGGGCAATCCCTGTTAGAGCCAGTCGCACAATAAGCAGGTTTGGTTTTTTGGGATTTATAATTCTCTGATGAGATATTTGAGGGTATTAATAGAGTATGTACGTTTCGGAGAGTCATTTACCATGAGGTCGAAACCACTGCTTGCATTAGGTTTAAGTTCGCCCGAGGTAGGATGTACCAGTCCTCATAGTCCTTCGACGAGGTTGAAATAGAGTTATCCACCTGTGTGGTGGAAACAAGCTTACCTGGGCGAGCATGGATGTCAAGGGAAAATTACGGCGGCCCAGTGGGTCTGGGGAAGAAACAAGGGAAGTGTTGCAACCACGCAGCCTTGCATTTCTGGTGCCATCTGCCCTGCTGCTTTTCATTCAGCCAGACTTGCCAGATTAATTACAGATTGCGGGAAGGAACCGTCTGTCTCGGACACATTGTCCCAAATCGAACGGAGGCAATTTTTGGATCCATGCTACCCTACTCCACTTCCACTTTTAGATTTTGATGCAACCCTCCCATGTTCATGAACCAAAGTTCTTCAGTCGAATACGAGACATGCGTAAGACGGCTCGATTGTGAATGCCGCGCCACACTGCAAGCCACAGTGACAGGTTCAAAGCGCCTCAATCATGCCGAAATCGCTCCAAACTGGACCTGGAGAACGCCGGCCATGTCTCTATAACGCCGTCTTTAAACCCCGGATCTGCCCAATCCATCCTTCAAAATTACCAAAATTACCGCAGTCATTCATTCCTCACAATGCTGGTCGTACAGATCATGCTGACTCTCAACCCCGATCATCAACCTCATCACCTCCGTCGCCGCCAATGCTCACCCGGAACCTGCGTGCACACGCGCTGCAACACCATTAGCAAATAAGCCGGCAGACAGAAACGCGGGGATAGGATCACTCACCTTCCGCCGCTCTCGAAACTCATCATAAAGCCGATTCCACATCTCCCTCTCCACACAACTCTCCACCCCATCCCTCAAAAAGCAATCCGGTTGTTTATCCCCCCTCGTCTTCTCAATATCTAACCACGGCTTCGGCACAGGCCAGTCCGAAAAATGCACAAACTTGGCCTCCTCAAACACCGCCACCGGATCCCACACCTCATCCTCCCGCCCCAAATACCGCGCATGCGCATCGGGCGCCTCCCGGAACTCGGACGAGAGCAAGTCATACGGCCGGTGCGGCAGCACCAGCGCGCTGTCGCCGTACAGGTAGTTGACGATCTCCATGTCGTAGTCGCTGCCGCCCGCCTGCGCCACGCGCGCCATCACCCGCTCGAACTCGGCCGCGCTCGGCTGCACCAGCATCACCTGCGACGAGAGTACCTTGTCCTTGGGGTAGAGCCAGTAGGCGCGCGGCATGGCGACGGGCGCGGGCGGGAGCAGGAAGAGCTCGTCCATGCTTTGGAGGAGCACCGAGTCCGAGTCGAGCGAGAGGACCCGCGCGTATTGCGTCTGGTTGAACGCGAGCAGCTTGGTGAAGGATTCCGCCCAGGTTTCTAGACCCGTCGTCAGCATCAAGACACACAATCCATCTAACCCTGCCCACACTCTTTTTTTCTATAAAAAAAAAAAAAAAAAAAAAAAAAAAACCCACTATCATCCCCCTCACGATGCTGCACCTTAATTGGCACCAGTTTCACCCCATACTCATCGCGCGCCTTGATCAGCAGCCTCGCGTTGGCGCTCAGCCGGCCGTTGCGCCCGTTGGCCTCGGCCGTCTGGCTTGGGTCGAACATGTGGTGCGGGTACAGCATGAGCCGGTCCGCCCGGCTGCCCAGCTGGTGCAGCCGCTCGAAGAGCATCACCGAGTTGCATAGATAGTGGCTGTCGAGTCACGTACTGCGTGTACGCGAACTGCGACCAGTCGACGGCTTCGCCGCTGTTGTTGTCGTTGTTATTGTCGGTCGGCGGGTTGGTGCTGGAGTCCTCGCTTTGCGGTGGCGCTGGGGGGGTTGGTGGGGTTGGTGGGGTCGGTGGTGTTGGCGGTGCTGGCGGTGCTGGTGGTGTTGGTGGTGTTGGCGGTGTCGGCGGCGTCGGCGGTTGTATTGGTTGGACAACGCCGGCCCCTGCGTCTGCGTCGGGCGCCGGGCTGCCCTCCCTTCCCCACCCTGCCGGGATGCTGGAAAGGGAGTCGTAGCGGTGCCCGAAAGTGAGGAAAATGCACACGATCAAGACGGCTGACACCAAGAGACGTATCCTACGCGACGACAGGGGAGCGGTCACACCAATCCACCATTGTGGCGATGTTGGGCTGTCGGCAGTGGTTGGGCTTCCATTCAGGGGTGAGTATCCAAAGACCCGGGCGAGCATCGTAACGGCGGCCGTCGCTCGTGTGAAGCGGGAGCGTGCGTCGACAGCGCCGAGCGGCGGGACATGGCAATTATGTGGATGACCGGGAAATTCGGCTTCCTTTGGGATGCAGCTTTTTTCAGCAGCGAAGGAAGTGATCAGCCCTGCAGCCTGGATCCGTCGACAAGGGCCAATGGCCCGAACCAACAAGATCGAAACGAATGCGACCAAGAACGCGCGGTTCAGAGTGCGCTAAGCGAAACTTGGCTGCAGCGAACCTCTGAATACGACTCCAGGCGGCATGGAAGCTTGGCTAATTTGTCAGCCTGCACGCTCAGCTTTCCCGTCAGCTGAGTCTGCAGCCCACCACGTTGACGCGTTGAAATTGTTTCTCGTCAAATCCAAACTATCGGGTCTGACGGAGCCACCACGACACAGAGCCCGAGGCGGCCGAGCGAGGAAAATGCGCTGCTTCGAGTTGCTCGACGTCGTCACGGCAAGTCCAATGGAATGGGATTGCTGTGGGGAGAAATCGTTGTTCGCGAATGGCAGGGCGACTCTGAAGAAAAGTTAGGTAGTCAGACTACTTTGCAAGCGATTTTAAAATGAGCCACATCATATAAATTGAATCCACTGCTTTAAACACAAAGCACTCACATCAAAGCCCCGAGGTCGACACGATTGACGTCGAATCCCAATCCAGTATCCTTCAGCCGATCTCCGACCGTCTCCAGCATTATCCCTCCCCCCATCTTCCCATTCCCCACCCAACCGTCTTAGCATCCCCGACTCCCGGGTAGAACGTCCATATTGTGGGCACAAGTTTGCGGCGAATGTCATGCAAAAACGCTACTCCCTCCCTCCCCGCGCTTCATTCCTCCCTCGCACCGCTGTACTACTCTATACGGCTTGGCACTCCGGTGCCTGATCGTCTCCTTCTTCAAACAAGTATATTAGAAAAAAAAAAAAAAAACGCGACCACCCCCTAGCCGCGACCCCCCACCCGAAAAAGTTTTTATAATTAGGAAGGGGCGGAGCTCGAGTAGAGCGCAATACTATACGAGGAACGCGAAGACGTTCTGATGTTCCATCGTTTAGGAGT
>NT_165981.1:354393-380413 GCF_000143365.1 Chaetomium globosum CBS 148.51
GTTCCCCAACAAAGTCTCACCAGTCAAAGTCAGATCAATGATCCTCGCCTTGTTCACGGCCGACGCCGTCTCCGCGCTGGCACCAACAGAAACTGAGCCCCCCCATCCCCATCCCCATCCCAGTGCCCGTCCAGTCCCAGTCCCGTCCCCGTCCCAGTCAACCCGCCCCCTCCTCCTCCTCGGCCTCCACTCTCAACCCGCATGGCATCCAGCGCATCGTCACCATCCTCAGACAACCCCAGCGTCATCTGCAGGCTCTCAAACCCCGCGGTGAGTTTGTCGCGGTAGCGTTTGCCGACGCGGTTTTGCTGGTGCCGGAGAGTGCTGCTGCTGTTGCTGCTGCTGCTGCTGTTGTGTATTTTGTGGCTGCTGCGGCGGATGCTGCTGTTGCGCATGCGGCTCGTGGTGGGTGGCGTTCCTGTGTAATGCTTGTAGTGAGGCGTGGTGTGTTCGTCGCTCCGTCGCTGTAGGGGGGTGCTGCTCGCTGCTGGAAGAGAGGGGTTGGCTGTGGCTGCTGCTGCTGTGTTGCGGCGGCGGTTGCTCGCGCTGCGATTGGCGGGCGTGGGCCGGGAGGTTCCGCCGATTGCCATCTGGAGAGTTGCTTGGTCGCTGTGGATGTCTGGCTGAGTTTGACGGCCTTGACCACGTAGGGTTGGCTGCGCGTGTTGTGGTGTTAGTTGGGAGGTGTTTGTCGCGCGAGATTGTTACGGGAGCGGGGAGTGATGTGGGCCCTCAGCCCTCGGTGACGATCAATTAAGGGGGGCGGGGCTGCCCGATGCTGGGGTCGAGTACCCGGCCAGGTGTGCGGCTCGTGCCGCAGGGCGGCGCAGGTACGGACTATGTACCGATCGCCTCAATGTGGTTGGGGGCCACGGTTATCGGCTACGGTCTGGGGTGTCTCGGGATTCAGAAATTCGGGAAAAGTACCTCATCCACCGGGCTCTGATGAGCAAAACGCCAAGTCGGCTCTGGCGGCCAAGCGGCCCGTGGTATATACCTTTACTTGTATTCGGCGTCAATTTCGTCTCGTCACAGTTAGGTCTGGTTGTTACGACCTGAGTGGGGACGGCTTGTTGGTTTGTGGTGTGGTGCCAAGGCCGGCGCACCCCTTTCAGACCCCTTCTTCAATCATCCTCGCGTCCTGGAGTAATTAGGTACCCGACCTCAACCCTTTCCCTTCCAACTTCCCTCTCTTCTATCTCTTTTTTGCTTTGTCCCTCGAGCAACATCTGCGCCAGGTCGCCATCCTAGGCCCTCCCCTCTTAGGCCATCAACAGGTTCAACGATATTTGCGGTTCTTGGTGTCGTTAGAGATATCATGCGCGTCATATCTCACGCCCTACGGTGCCTCGTGGTCTCCCTCGCCTGCCTTGCAGCCGTTGTTAGCGCCGCCAATGGCGATGTTTTGGAAGTCGATGTCGTTTTCCCACGGAATGAGACTTACGCGCCCACGGACTCATTCCCCGTCATTTTTGCGTTCCAGAACGCCCACCTTGCATGGTACCTCAACATGGATATACGTTATCCGATAAGAAACCGCTCGGTTCCGATCAGCGATTACGTGCCATACTGCCATACACTCCGATGAGCCAATTGGTCCTCCTACGATCCGTACTTTGTTGGCCGTTTCCTCGATAAACGCTTCACGGTGGAGGGCGAATGGCGGCTGACCTGGCAATTTACGTGGCAAGGCTGTCTTGATGAGTCCCTCGATAACACCTGGTTCGATCCGACTAGCCAGCGTCTCATCACCAATACATCAATATAGGCTATGGACTTCACCTTCAACAACGACGGCCAGACAGCGGACCTCGTTGCCGCTACCGCGAGGAACGAGACATGCCTGGAGGAACTTGGCACCACCATCAAGGTCACAGGCAAGACTCAGAGCATCAACGACTTCTACTGGTCTGGGGGTTACACCTGCGCCGTTTTGGAACTTTCATCTCCGACGCCCACCCCAAACCCTTGCGCTGTCAGGATCGACTCGGCTACAGCTGCCAGTATCTCCGCTTCCTACGTCGCCAGGTTGTGCAGCGTCACCTTCCCGCCAGACTACTGCCCACCAGAGGAAGACAGTGCCTCCCGCCGGCTGGCGGTTGCTGGCGTGGCATCCTTAGCGGCCGCGTTTGGCGCCTTCGGTTTTCTTTGGCTGTGAGCATGGGATCAATGATTGGGTCATGGCCACACGTGTTGTTTTGCCCCTTCATTCGCATACGCACCAGGCTGTATCCTTGTACAATACCGTGCATCTTTGTACATTAATACTCTCGCATTAGTTTGTTAATTTTGGCAATCGGGCTCCCTTCTCGCATTAATTATCATCACTTGTCTCTCTTTTAAGTCCCCAAAAATCCCGGGATCACAGCGCCGCGTGGGTGGTCCGGGTTGCTGGCTGCTTGGCGGACTCGCACTGCAAACCCTGCTCCAAGAATAGAGAATAGACGAGGCAAGACGCAATGCTGGCCTTGCTTCAGTGCCCATGGTGACTCACAGGCCAACTCATGGACATGTCACTCATCTGAGCGAAAGGTGGTTGGGGAGTGCCTCTCAGCCGGCATCCGAGCCGCATCTTGCCCGTGATTGGATCCATCATGAAGTCGAAAACTGCCCGAGATAGAGGGTGACCAGCCAGAAACAGATCTCCGCTCGCAAAAATTGCCCTCTCGCTGTATCTCGCTCTCAATTTCGTCCCAGAAGGTGCAAGGGTCCAATGCAACCTCGAACCAACAGCAGGAAACCATCCCAGTTTTGTGCAAGCCGGAAAAATGGTGCGGCCTCGCCACCGCAATGGACATCCGACAATACTACACTGCATACCCCTTTTCATGGCCGATCTTGCATGCCGGACAAAAAAAAAAAAGATTTTCAGCGCATGTCGTTGGTCATGCGCGTCTCTTTCACCCACCTCGTTGGCGATGCGTGGGGAAGGGAAGGACAATCGGCAAACACGTAAAATACACGTAAAATACACATACACGAATGATCGACCCTGGGGTCTGCAGTGGATCACAGATGCATCAACCTTCAAGAGGACGATCTTACGAAAAGACGAACGAGCATTCGAAAAATAAGGGAGAGGTTCATCGGCGAGAGGCGATCGAGACCAGGAAGCTTTTGTGAAAGTCGGGCGGCACTGCCCGAGGGACTGCAAGATGGCGGCGGAGGCGCAGCCCCAAATCGTGGTCGAGGTGGCCGACCAACCCACCTTCGCCGAGACGACCGAGCCGCGCGTTGAAACCGAGCGCGAAAGCTCGCGAAGCCATGCAATCGCTCGAGGACGTGGCTACCCACGTCGAGGAGAGCGGCGAGCGAGACCACGCGGGCGGTTACGACGCGAGGAGCACGCGCGTCTGGGATTTTATATGGAGCCAACAGCCGGATCGAGACGGGGAAGTCAGGTATACAGATGCTCCTGGAGGCGATCAACGAACAACGAGACGAAATGTACCGAATGATTACCGAGCAGCGAAACACGATTGGCGAACTACGCGAGGTGATTTGCAAGCAGCACGACGCGATTCAAGAACTACATCGCCAACTTGCAGACACCAGGACCCAGCTTTCTGAAGAACTGAGACAAGCGCGGGATCAGATTGATACCCTTCAACGCCACCCGGTAGCCATGGCTTCGTCCCAACCAAGCGCAAGAGGGTCATACGCCGAAGTCGCTCGCACCCCACCATCAAGCCAGCCAAGCGGTGTGCGCACCCTCTCCTCGCGAAACACGACGCCTTCATCCTTTACCGACACGTTGTTCTGTACGATCGATACATCTAGGGTGGAGGAGAAAGAGAAGGGAAACGTCCAGGTGGCGGACATTAGAAAGGCAATCGAGACAGAGGCCAGGGCACAGGAAAGCATGGGAGACTGGCGTTGCGCTGCGGTTGTGAAGGAGGCCCGAAACCCGGACCGAGTCAGAGTAATCTGCAGGGACGAAGGCGAGGTCCAGCTCGTCAAGGAAGCGGCAGTGAAGATCAGTGTTCCTGGAGTGCGGGTATTGAGAGACCAGTTGTACCCGGTGAGGGTAGACAATGCCAACCGAACAGCGGTCCTCGATGCGGACGGAAACATCCTGCCGGGAGCCGCAGAGGCGCTAGGGACAGAGAACGACGTCAACATTGCGAAGATTGCCTGGCTCAGCAGGAAGGATACAAGCAAGGCCTACGGCTCGATGGTTGTCTACGTGACGAAGGGCAGCGAAGCAAGGCGACTTCTAGACGGGCGTTACTTCCATCTCGCCGGAGAATCCGCTTACACGACCGTTTTCGCGCCCCGGGAAGGCCCAATCCAGTGCTACAGATGCCAGGAGATCGGCCATAAGGCCTTCGCCTGCAAAAAGCCGCAAAGATGCGGAAGGTGTGCGGAACAGGGTCACCACCACAAGACGTGTCAGTCCGTGGTCCTGAAGTGCGTGCTATGCAGAGGACCACACGAGTCATTTAGCAAGAACTGTCGGGTACGCTGGTTGAACAATGGGGCCCAAGACGCTTAAGATCCTTCAGCTCAACGTCCGCAAACGGAGAGAAGTGCAGCAGAGTCTGCTAAACGACGAGGGACTCAAGGACTTCGCAGTGCTGGCCATCTCCGAACCATATGCCAGGCTGATCGAAGGCTCGGTGACGACGGTCCCAATGAGTCATCACAACTGGACGAAGCTTTATACCAACGGACAAGACGAGGAAACCCACGTGGCCAATTCCGGAGCATGCTATGGGTACGAAGCGATATGGAGGTCGAGCAGATTCCAGTGCCGTCGGCAGACCTCACCGCAGCACGCATTCGGCTCCCAGATCGGGCAGTGCTGATGGTGTCAGTGTATGTGGAGGGTGGTAGTGACGAAGCACTGGAAGATGCAATGAGGGAAATTGACCGACTGATTAGGAGGTTTCGAAACGGAACAGGGACGAGAACGGATATCATCCTGGCGGGCGATTTCAACCGCCACGACCAGCTTTGGGGAGGGGACGATGTCTCACCACGGAGACAAGGCGAGGGAGACCGCATCATCAACCTCATGGACGAACACTCCCTCTGCAGCCTCCTCCCAAGAGGCACGAAGACGTGGCAGTCAGGCGACATTGAGAGCACAATCGACCTGGTACTGGCCTCTGCAGAACTAGCAGACCAACTACTCAGATGCACGATTCACCCCTGCGACCATGGGCTCAGACCACAGAGCAATCGAGACAGCTTTTGACACCTACGGTGGGAGGACCGTCCCAGTGAGACGAGGGTTCCTCTTTCAAGAAACGCGGCCCTGGGCGGAAATTAGGACTAGGGTGGCAGCAAACCTCGAAACGCATCCCCTGGGACGGCAATGTCCAGCAGCAGAACGGACAAGGCTCATGGCAGCGGTAACCGAGGCGGTCTACGGCCTGACACCTAAAGCCAAGCCCTCACCATACGCCAAGCGGTGGTGGACAACAGACCTGACACGGCTTCGCCAGACATACACGTTTTGGAGGAACCAGGCGAGATCTCGACGTAGGATTGGGCAAACAGCACCAGAGCTCGAACAACGAGCCAGGATGGCAGCCAAAGAGTACCACGACGCCATCCGCAGACAGAAGAGTTCGCATTGGAACGACTTCCTGGCCCGATGACGCTAACATCTGGCAAGCAACGAAGTATCTGCAAACCGGCAGCGGCACGATGGGCGATAAGATACCCCCGCTCGTCCGACCCGATGGCTCCATCACGGAGGGTAAAGCAGAACAAGCGCAGGAGTTACTCACCGCCTTCTTCCCACCTTTGCCAGCGAGAATCGAAGACGAGGGCCAACGACCTCAACGGGCGCCGGTACACATGCCAGACCTAACAATGGAGGAGATAGAACAAAAGGTCCTGTCCGCTAAGCCATGGAAGGCGCCCGGGGAAGACGGTCTACCGGCAATGGTATGGAGACAGCTCTGGCCAGTGGTCAAAGACAGGGTGCTCCATTTATTCCGGACGTCGCTTCGAGACGGCGACATCCCCAGCCAGTGGAGGAATGCCAAGATCATCCCATTGAAGAAGCCAGGGAAGAGCGAATACACTCTAGCCAAGTCCTGGAGACCCATCTCGCTGCTCTCCACGCTGGGTAAGATACTGGAGGCAGTCATTGCGGAGCGTTTATCCCATGCTGTGGAGACCTGCGGCCTTCTACCCGCCAACCACTTCGGAGCCAGGAAGAGACGCTCGACCGAAACAGGCTCTCCTTCTGCTTCAGGAACACATCTACAAAGCATGGAGAGCTAAGGAAGGTGCTCAGTTTGATCAGCTTCGATGTCAAGGGCGCCATACAATGGGGTCCTTCAAAAAGACAGGCTTCTCCAGAGGCTCAAGGCAAGAGGGAAACCTGAACCCCTGGGTCAAGTGGATCGACGCCTTCTGCTCCAAGCGCACAGCGACCATTGGCCGTAAAACGGGTTCACATCTGGACGGCAAGAGCTGCCCCAAGCGGGTCTTCCGCAAGGATCGCCGCTGTCTCCAGTGTTGTTCCTCTTCTTCAACGCCGACCTAGTGCAGCACAAGATCGACGCGAACGGAGGCGCAATTGCCTTCGTGGACGACTACACTGCCTGGGTAACGGGCCCGTCAGCGGAGTCGAACCGCACTGGAATCCAAGCTATCATCGACAAAGCCCTTGACTGGGAGAAACGGAGCGGTGCGCAGTTTGAAGGCGAAAAGACAGCCATCATACACTTCACGAGGAACATGGAGCGATTTTCAGAACAACCGTTCTCGGTCAAAGGCGAAGTGGTCAAACCGAAGGAAAGTGCGAAAATCCTAGGTGTCGTGATGGATCGCGAACTCCGCTACAAGCAGCACATTGCTAGGACGGCAGCTAAGGGCCTCGCAGCCGCTCTGGCCCTGAAGAGGCTGAAGATGCTTTCCCCGCGGACAGCGAGACAGCTATTTGTTGCGACAGTAGCCCCGGTCATGGACTACGCTGCCAATGTCTGGATGCATGCGTGCGGGGAAAAGGCACTGAGCTGGCTGAACAGGGCGCAGAAAATCGGGGCTCTGGTCATCACGGGAGCCTTTCGAACCGCGGCAACAGCCGTGGTGGAAGCTGAAGCGAGCATCTACCCCGTACGAGAACGACACGCCCAGGCGGCAGCCAGTCTGTGGATCAACATCCACACGCTGCCCGGAACGCATCCCCTTGCCATGAAGAAAGTCCGGAACACCGTACGATTCGTATCTCCGCTGCAGAAAATTGCCCGTGTGGCCGAAGGAGTACGAGTTGACCGGATGGAGACAATCCAGGAATACGCCGTCCCGCCCTGGGTACCTCGCCTACGACCGACGCTCGAAGCCGATCGAGGGAAGGCGGCCGAGATGGTCAACAAAATTTCGGGAATCGTGATCGCAACCAGCTCATCCGTAAAGAAGGGCATTGTTGGCATGGGCGGCCTTGCACGGGATACTCTCTTCAACAGAACTAGCGAGACTGTGACAAACTATGCTGTTGTTCTTGGGACAAGGGAAGAGCAGAACCCATATACAGCAGAGCTAGCAGCCATCGCAATGGCCCTGGAGAAGTTACCGGCTAGCATCTGCCACAGGCACATCACCGTGATCACTAGGAACCAGTCAGCGCTGGCAGCAGTTGGACAGCCGCGGCAGCAATCCGGCCAAAGCATCATACGGCAAATCTACGACTTGGCCAGGCTGCACCGACAAAGAGGGAACTCGGTCAACTTTCTGTGGATACCAGCGGAGATTGACTTCGCGCTGGGGTCAGATGCCAAGGCAGCAGCCCAGAGAGCGTCGAAGCAAGGACGCACACCCGACTCCCAAATACCCCAGGCCAAGTCTACCGCGATGAGGCTGGCAATGGAAAGACAACGGGCGACAAGAGTTCTACCTGTAAGCGTGGGCAAGTTCTCAAAGGCCATGGACGCAGCACTACCAGGCAAGCACACGCGCCATCTCTATGACAAGCTGAAGCGAAAGGAGGCCTGCGTATTGGCGCAGCTCCGAACCGGAATGGCGAGACTGAACGGTTTTTTGAGCAGGATTGGGGCGGTCGAGTCAGACCTTTGTGCCTGTGGACAAGCGAGGGAATCAGTGGAACACTTTCTTTTCCGATGCGTGAGATGGACAGCTCTGAGGGAAGACATGCTGCAATGCACAGTGGCAAGACGAGGAAAGCCTCTCGTTCTATCTGGGAGGGAAAGCGCCATCAGATACAAGGCATTGGTCACCAGATATGAAGGCAGTCAGGGCGACGATCAAATACGCAATGGCAACAGGAAGGCTGGAGCTGAATGAGGAGAGAGAGTCTAGACCAGTCACAGTAGAAGAAGCCGACACTCAACACCACGAGCCTCAACCACGAGCCTTAACCAGCAGGTCCCGCTTTAGCTGCTGAAGATAGGACGCTGAACACTTGGAGAAAGTAGCCTCCAAGTTGATCTGCTAACAACAACCAAGGCAAGAGGTAAATGGTGCAGCGAGAAAGAGGGAAGAAGTAGGGGGCTTGTACGAGTTAAAGGCAAACCGATTTGATCCGGATGTAGTTAGCGTGCTAAGGCCCTATAGGCCCAGTGCCTCCGGGCGAAATAAATTCCATCCATCCATCCATCCATCAACCTTCAAACTCCATGATCCACAAAACTTGCAATACTTGGCGGTTCAACCAAATCGAAATTACTACACTATTTCACACACAATACCTGCAGGCCGCACCCGACTCCCCTACTTCTTAACACCAATGCAAACATACGTCCCGAGCTGCGACGTCCGACAATCCTGACCAACGCCAGTATTCCACTTAATAAAGTCCCCAGTCGAGATGGGCCCATTGAGAAAGGAAATGATGTCGCAGGTATCACTCGGGTTGACCTTGGTGAACTTGTTGCAGTTGCTGACCATGACCGGGTGGGTGGGGTCGGCGTTGCGATGCCGTTGTCGGGTGTGGTCGTCGTTGGCGTGCTTCCTTTGACACCGACGCAGGCATGCTAAGGGCGGATAGCGAGCGTCAGCACTCTCGTTTGTTGCGACCACCCACCACAAATGGGTCGGTCAATCGGGCGAGATGGAGCGAGGGCAACTTACCTTCCGGGCCCAGAGGCCGCTGCAATCGCTTTTGGCTGCGGGGTTCCACTGGACGAACTGCGCCACCGTGATGGAATAGAAGGCCGCAATGGCCTCGCAGTTCTGGTCCTCGGCGACCCAATGGAATCGGTTGCAGTTATCGATCTTGGCCGTCCTGTGTCGGGCTCGGTGTGTCATTGGGGTCGGACGCCGTTGTGGTGGTCGAGGGCTTGGTGGTGGTTGAGGGTTGGGTGGTGGTGGGCGGCTGGGTGGTCCTTGGAGTCTGGGTGCTGGTCGATGACAGGCTGGTGGTCGAGGCGGTCGTAGAGGGTTCATCGGTCACGGTGCCTACCACACAATACTCCTTGCCCGCATCGAGACCGGCCCAAGTGATACTAGGGTTCAACGACTTGAGCTCATCGACTGACGGGACTCCCCAGGATAACGCAAAGCTTTCGCAGGTGGTGCCTGGGTCAGGGGTTACGGAAAGCACGCAGGTGACGAAACGGCGTGACAAGGCACGACCGGGACGCCATTGCTGGTGCGAGTCCAGCGATGACGGAGCGTTTGAGATGCATCTTTGCAGACTTGGACTTGTGGTTCAAAAGGGGAAGTCAAATAATGGGAGAAGAGCAAAGGAATGAATCCGTTCGGCTGTGAGATTGATCGATCCTGAAGGAAAGAAGAGACAGACAAGATGTTTTGAACAGTGCAGCGCCCGGTATTTATTTCCGACCCTCCCTCGTCCATCCATCCCTCTTTCAACATAGGTAGCTGGGGTGCTAAAATGGAGGCGTTAACTTCCCTTTTAACTATAATTTTAGTTCTAACTAGAGCGGTTGGATGCTACAGGTCTAAGTGCATATATCCCTCACCAGGTCTAGCTTGCCTTCCTCTAGATGGAAATTGCCCTGTACCTTCCTCTAGTAGATATGTCCGAGTTGCAGCTGGACAAATTGCGCGCAAGACTGCCTGTATTACCTAGTCGCTGGTCGTCTGCCTCCTTCGCCGCCTTACTTCCCCCGTCGTGTTTGCGTTCCCGCCCTGGTGTCAGTCCGTCGCCGTGTTGTTACCCCTTGCCTCGTTGCGATGCCCGACTCCGTTCAGCCCGACTCCGTTCAGCCCTTGGCCCCAGAGGCCATCTCCACCCTCATTGATAAAGGTCGTAGCCTTTATGAAAAGCTTGTCCGCCGGGTCCATGACCCGTGCGAGGACTCAGAGCTCCCGGGACTTGATCCCAACTATTGTATGAAACCTTGTATGTCGTAATGTTCTTAGTATTGTGTTGAATCCTTTGGACTTTTGTTAATCGATCTTCGTAACTGTGTATAGCGGTCCTCGAGAACCTCTCCATCACCCCACAGATGGAAGCGCCCCCGTCACCCGCACCACCGCCATCCCCAGGCCCGCCAACCACACCAGATCACCCTTTCTCAAGAAGAGAGGCCCGGCACCACCGAAGACTGCTCGCGAGTCAACAGTCGGCGTCATCGCCCAGCACGCCAACTCGGAGGTCCCGCGCCAGGCACGGGCGAAACATCTCGGCGCCGTGAGCCACCCACACCGGAGGATCAGGACAAACTCTCACACGATATGGGCAACATCGTCTGGGGATGGGCTAACGTGACTCTCATGGCTCTTGAAAGATTATTTTATTGAAAGCAGGAGTCTCTTGACATTCTTTGGAAAGCCATGTCCGACGGCAAGCTCATCCGCGGCTTGGTCGAGGGCCCGGTTCATGATGATATCCCCGATAAAAACGGCTTGCACCAGGAGTTGCGCAGTGGCATTGCCAAAACCTTCTTCGGCTTCGCAATCCCCACCCTCTGGCGCTATTCCCGATTGTTCGCTTTTGTCATGGACTGTGGCGTCGGCTGCAACGAAGACAAGGGGCCGCTGCACGAATACATCGACGCCGCCGTCATGAACAAAACCGGGGTCTGCACCGACGGCAGACAGTACTATCTGCTTTCCCCCTCGGGCAAGGCCGTAAAAGATTGCTGGTGCCGGCACTACCGGGCTCCCGGTGAATGTGACGACCTGGTATGCGGCGAGAAGAACACGTTCTCCCCGCCGCCCGGCCTCGACGGGCTCGGCGGGAATGCCTGGGGAGGCGTCCAGACAGCGGACCAGATCAAGGGCTCTGTCCGCACGTGGATCCAGAACGGCAAAAAGAACAGCGCCGCACTCGCGGACCCGGACAACAGCGCCACGGCCGACAACCTGCTCAAGGTCGACGTCACCACGCCGGGGTTCATCCGCCTGCTCGTGTGCAGCCCCGAGCGCGCGTTCCAGTCCTGGGACACGGCCGAGCCGGGCTCCAGCGCCAACTTCCCTTGCGACATCCCGCCGGGCCGCAACTTCTGCGACATCTCGACTTTCGTGGGCCAGATCAACGACGCGTCGCCCGCTTCGAGGGACTGTCTGCAGATTATCCGCAATGTCGAGAACGACGGCAGTACGTAGTGGGAGGTCTTCACCGCGGGGCTCTCGCAACGCGCTATCGCCACGGCGGGATCCTGCCGCTTTGGCGTGGAGGCTACCGTAAATCAGGGAAATGCCGCGTTCTGGGTGGGCGGGCAGGATGTGCGGGATATCATTACTGATGCGGTAAAGAAGTTTGGTGGTAGCGGTAAGGTTAGTGGGTATGGCGAGCTGGAGTGCAATGGCAATCTTGGGCACCAGAAGATCAAATGGGGTATCTATTAGTTAGGGGGTTGTTTGTCTGAGGTTCAGGGGGGTGGTGAGGAGCTTACTTTCTTTTGTAAGGTACTTTTGAGATCATTTGGCAAGAGAGTTAAGAGGATAATATGGAACCTTGTATGTCAGGTACCTAGTCTCATTTTTTCTCTTCTCTTAGATTATTTTCTCCTTTCTCTTCACTCTTCTTTCTTCTTAATTTCCAATCTTGTCCTCTACTTTTCGTCAGACAAGTAACTATGTCGAAAAAGAGGTTCTTGCGGCTACTCTGGGCCTAGGTGTTTTTTCTTGACGTTGCGGATCTGTTCGGCCGTGAGACAATACTCGACGGCCAAGTTGGTGTAGCTGACGTTCGTCTTCAGTTATGTTTACCTAGTTTTCATTTACAGGAAAAGGTACTTTAAGAAGGCCTTCAGACTGACCGTTCTCGAATCCTTTAGTGCTAGTTCTCCAAGCTAAGTAGTGAACTGGCCCACGATAGTCGAGATGCGACGGAGGTATCGTCTATCTGGGACATAGAGAAGGAAGTAGGCTGTTAGTTTCTTCACTCGACTCTCTAACTTTCCCCAGTTCCTTTTCCCTGAGTCATACCCCTTTAATCGGCTCCTAGATCATAGATGTGCCGGTAAAGAGGGTAACCCTCCCGGGCGCTAGTTCCATCTGAAGCTGGTCCATGTCCTTATCTCCTCTTTACACGCCTCCACATCAGCCAAATCCTCACCGGGAAGTGCAAAAGTGTGTTAGGTAGAGAAGTGATTAGATCGTCGTTTTTAGATGCCCAATGAGTAGGTGGCGGTTGAACTCGAAGTGTCGATCTTAAGGTGACCGGGGTTTAGGGAGTTAGAGGCTAATTCCGGATGCGAAGTCGAATACGTCAAGCAGGTCCATAGGTAGGTAGTCGAATCATCTTTCGGTGCTTTGTGGGGTGAGGATTACGTCCGAGGGGAGCGGGGCAGCTAGAAACCTTTGGGCTCAATATGACCTGTCTTGCAACAACAAAGTTGCAGTTGGGACCCCAGGGCAAAGTTTCTCTCACACACAGTCCCACTCATCCGCACACCTTCGCTCACTCACAGTCACTCTCACATCTTCAGTCTGCCACATCCACCTCCAACTATCCCTCAACATGTCGATCCCCCCACCCCCCCAACCGGCCCCAGCTTCAGCCCCTGACCCAGAGCAGCCCTACGCCCCCGGCCACGCCGCCTCGCAGACGCAACACCACGAATGGCGCACCGCGTCAAACAGCGCCGCGCACCTCCTCTCCCACCTCCGCCGCCTCGCCCCAACGCAGCATCATCCCCTGCATCTCCTCGACGTCGGTGCCGGCTCCGGCACCATCTCGGCGTCTCTCGTCCAGCACCTCGCGCCGCTGGGCGGCTCCGTCGTCGCCACTGACATCTCCGATGAGATCCTCGCGCGCGCGGCGGACCACGCCGCTGATGTGGGTGCAGCCGGGAATATGATTTTTCGTCGGGCGTCGGTCTATGCCCTCCCGTTTGCTGATGGGGCGTTTGATGTTGTGCATGCGCATCACGTGTTGTGTCATCTGAATGCGCCGGTTGGATGCTGGTGCTGGGGAGATGGATGAGGTGTCTTGTTCGGGGTGAAATGCGGTCGGGTTTGGTGTGCGCCTGCGGGGAAGTCGGATAATGGCAATCTCGTGGGTGTCGTAATGGGCCAGAGACGGAGGGGGCTGCGCAAGTTTCATAAGCTTATGGTGGCTACGCTCGTGGCTAATGGTGGGGAGGACAGGGGTGGTAGGAAGTTGTTGTCGTGGGTGCTGGAGGCGGGGGTGGACAGTGAAGATGTGGAGGCAGGGTTCGGGGCGTGGTGCTTTAGCACGGCGGAGGACAAGAGGGTTTGGGGTGAGTTGATGTCTTTTTAATAACTTTTTTTTCTTTTTCCTGGAGTTGTACTTAAGGGTGGGGGTGGTCTTCACTAACATGTGGTAGGTGAGTCGATGATATCGAGGTTACAAACAGGGCAGATGCGGGACAAGGGGCTCGAGATGGGCATCACGACTGTTCAGGACATTGAGGATATGATCAAGGCATGGAGGGAGTGGATTAGAACCGAGGGCGCGACACTGGGGCTGATGAACGGCGAGGTAATTGTGAAAAAGAAGTGATGACGAAGTTGTGAAGGGGGTGGTACTACTAGCAGGACTTGGATTTGTTAATCGAGGACGGACCAGTTTTGGGCTGGGCGATAACCGTGTCATTGAAGCATATTTGGTCCCAATAAAAGCACCTATCTCGTAGGTTCCCCCTGAGATGTTTGTTCAGTTCCCTGCAAAGATAAACCACTCTGTAATCCCCCCTTTTTAACACCCCGTGGGCCTTTTTTGGGGGCGAAGGAAAATAACGGGTACTTAGGTTTTGTTTATTCCAAGACTACCTGCGCATTGCTTAGCATTGTGCTTTAGCCAAGGTAGCCCTTTCTTGAACCATGTTGACGACGATCGACGACGGTCGGGCGTGAGTTGTATTGGGACATGCATTTCGCATACTCTAGGAATCCCTGTTCTTGATCCATTTCAACGAAAAAAATTCAGAGAATCCACCCCTTATCCCATATAGACACCCAGGGCCTGCACTTGGATTGATAAGATAGTGGGACGGGACACAGTTGAGTTATTGAGTAATAGTTATTGTGTGTCGTGTCGCGTCGCGCCGTAAGCTGTAGGTTTCAAGGGTAATAATTTGCCCGATTCATTTCCTCGCTACCATCCTTTCAGACCAGCCTCGACCATTTTGTCTTTCACTGAAACTTGAACCGAATTTCTTTTGCAGTGTGTTTCACCCACCACCATCCCCCTTGCATCCATCCCCGCCCCTTATCTTTTACTCACTCACTTACCCCCACGGCCGGGAACACAGAATCCTCTTGCTTCTACTACGTACACCACGACAACTGCCGTCGACGACATAACCCGCACCTCGTTTCAGGTAGGCCCAACGCCTGCACACTGATTCAGGAGGCGGTGGGGTTGGGGACCGAAGGTTGCCGCGACGGGGCACGTGTTGGTGGAGAGGCCCGGCTCGGGATCCGACGCTAGTGCAACGGGACACCTCTGGATCTGGGGAACCGGGCGGCTGGAGCGGTATGGATGTCCTGCTGTTGATCAGGCGAACATCGGAGGGTATGCGCGGTTGATCCCGGAGCCTAAAATGAAGCGGAAAGTACCTGCCTGGTGTACATACATGACTCCCTCTCTAGGCAAGCGAGGTAAGGTAGGTAGTTTTCTCAACACAAGTCGCGGCAAGTGAGCTCGGTCCATACCCAAAGGAGACAAGGTATCCAGGCTCCCAGGGTCTGGATGTGAGCGCGGAAGCCTCGCACCCCGTCGGTGTGTCTGCGTTGTTCCGGCGCGCACAAATGCTCCACCTGCTCGTCAACCAGAATGACGCGATGTTTGCTAAATTCCCGTCCGGGGTGGGGTGAGCCGGGCCTAGACCCGCCCAGCCACCGGATATGACGGCATGCCTCACCTGCACAACGACGTCATCGGCCTCTCTGGCGTTGAACCCGTGGTGAGACAACATGGGCCGTGGTTGGGGGGCCCTCATGGTGTATTTGGGCCGGAAGAGAACAAACTGTGGACGGGTTGACGAGGTGAGGATTCTCCACGCCGCCGGCATGCACGCCAGCACGATTTAGGCCTCATAATTGCACAAAGCTGGCAGGAGAGCGTCGACCTTTCGCTCTGGTAAGGGTCCTGCGAGAGGGAGGGCGGCCGACGGTCATTGGTTGAG
This sequence comes from Chaetomium globosum CBS 148.51, assembly GCF_000143365.1. Taxonomy (NCBI): domain Eukaryota; kingdom Fungi; phylum Ascomycota; class Sordariomycetes; order Sordariales; family Chaetomiaceae; genus Chaetomium; species Chaetomium globosum. The sequence goes on from NT_165981.1 coordinate 369,879, forward strand.
GTTTGCGAGATCAGCAGGATCGGCGAAAGCCCAGGGCTTGGCGGCCTTTTGGATCCTGCCACGGGGTTCCGGATGCCAGGAGAGAACCCTGAAGATGGCAACGGAAGCAGAAGGAATCCGCCGTGGATGCAAACCAACACTTTGGAGACTGTTGTCGGGACACGTCGGCCGTTGTTGCAATGTTGGGGGAGAACTCGACTTCGCGCAGGGCTGATCACCAGAAAAAAAAAAAAAAAAGCGCGTTTTTTCGGAGCCGGAGGCCAGGCCCGAGTCTGGAATCAAGAACGCTGCCCGTGAATGACTGCTTCCATTCTGACTTCACTCAACTGCAACGCAAACTGCAAACCACAAACGGCAGAACTGGCGCCCTTGGGCGGGCTGAGAATCTGAGACAGACCCATTGATCAACCTTCTGAACCATCTGTCTGGGTTTCTAGTTCCGAAATCGCTGAATGCGGCCGTCGGCTGTTCTCGACAACAAAAGAACATCCTAGGTATGGCGGCATTTTTGGGACATTGTGGCGTCTCTTTCAAGCGCGGTGCCGAAGATGGATAGGTGCGCGGGCGGATGGGTGGGCAAGTTTTGGTGGGCAGTTTTGGAAGCAAGCAACTGCGTGGGATCCCGTCACTGAGGAGCGAGAAAGGTACAGTGGCTCGAGAGTGGGTGCATGGCGAAGAGAAGAGGTCTACCAAGAAGGACTGACTGAGTGGGGGTCGCCTGGGCTGCTTCCATGGGCTGCGATTTCGTATTTCCATGGGAGCGTGGGAGAGCACGGCGGGCACAGGCACCTATTTTCAGCGGCTCACCCACTTGCCCACCTGCACCCACCTTGCCAGAAGCTTGACGGCATCCGAGCACCCTCGCACCCACTCACGTCCCCTACGTAGTGTACTTGCCTGCCTTGCTAGGTTCACCCGTGCACACCTAAGGCCGCGCATCAGCCCGAGGTAAGGCACCCAAGCCGGGGGAGCACAAAGGTCCAGACTCGGCCTTTTCCCATCTGCAAAAGCCCCAGAAATTATTCTCGGAATTTGAGAGCTGTTCGCCAGAATCGCATCCCCGCTGCCTGCCTGCGAGCGAACAACCTACTATTTTCCAGTTCGGGTCATCACCGTCACCTGGGTTTAGTTTCGCGCATTCCCCATCTCGCGACTTCCACACTTGCATTTAGAAAAAGAACTAGCATTGCATTGCACTGCTGCGCTCTTGCAATTCTAGTGTGCACAGCAAAAGATCCCGTTCTAGGCCGGGTCCCAAATTTCAGCCCTCGCAACCGACTCGCCGATCCATTTGTGGCGCCTATCACCACCAGCACGCCAACCCCGATCCTGACAGATTTGAGCTTTCGGCTTTTCCCCACGCACCATCGTCATCGGCTCGATTTCCACCTTCGACTTTCGAACCTCATCTTCGTCGTCAACTCCGACATCTCGCGTCATCATCCGATGCCTCGGCTCTACTGATCCCAGCTGGAAACATGGCGAACCCGGTGGGGGAGGAAAACTGGGTCGAATTTGTCGACCATCAGCTGCGCGAGGCCACCGACTTCGAATCCCGCGTGCGTGTCATCGAGGCTTTCCGCCGCGCCACGACCGCCGAACCCGGCAGCATAAAGGTGTGGACGGCCTATTGCGAGTACTTCTGGTCCCTCTACTCCGATTGCCAGCCCGGCAGCGACGCCGGCTGGCCCCCCGACGAGCAGCAACTCGGTCGCGAAACCTTCACCATCGACAATGCCCTCAACCTGTGGCAGGAGGGCTATCAAGCCGTGCAGTACCGCCTCGCCGACAGCCACGAGCTATGGAACCGCTGGGTCTCGTTCGAGATGGAGATGCTGCGGCGCACCGTGACAGCGAACGGCGTACGCAGGATTACTCACCTCTTCAAGGACCGCCTCACCGTCCCGCATGCCACTTGGGATGTTACTTCGCAGATGTTCTCGAGCTTCCTCTCCGAATATAACCGACAGGCGTACGAAGTCGAGATGGAGCAGGTGACGCGAAACGCTAAGGCCGCCAAGCGCCTCTACGAACTGCGCGACCCTTGGGAGACGAAGCTTGCGCGCGCCGCCAAGGCGCAGGATAACGACGCGCTCCGAGCCATCATGTCCGAGTACACCGAGTGGGAGATTCGACTCATCAAGTCTAAGAAGGATGCCAAGGACCTCGCCGTCAATTTCCAGATCTGCCTCGGCCTATTCACACGCGCCCTGACGGGCGTGCTAGCCTCGGACGAGGACACCTGGTTGAACTTTTCGGTCCTGATCTCCACCACCCATACGGACCTGAAGGCCGGCCGGTGCTATCTCCCCCCGAACCTGGTACCCAACATGCTCGACGTCCTCCAACGTGCTGTGCACCACGTCCCGTGGTCAGGGCCCGTTTGGGCCCGCTACATTCTGACCGCCGAAGAGGCCAGCTTGTCATTCACCGACATCGAGCGCATCAAACACGCCGCCACCGACAGCGCACAGCTGGACAGGGACGGCATGTCGGGCGTTCTCGACATGTACTCGGCTTGGTGCGGTTATCTCAAGCGCTCCGCTATGAACCCCAACGCCACCGAGGAGGCCATTGACGTCGCTGAGGTGGGGCTGCCGTCGGCCCTTGAAGACGTCAAACACTGGGGCAAGCGCAAGTATGGCGACGCGTACCAGGGTGACCCTGACTACCGGCTTGAGAAGATTTTGATCCAGTTCCTCACCGAAAAGAAGGACGACATCGACAGCGCCAGGGCCGTCTGGGAACAACTATCGCATATCGACCTGCACGCGAATGGCTACGACTTTTGGCTTAATTGGTACATGTGGGAAATGATGGTGTTCTTCACGGCCAGGACCAAGACGACGCGTAGTCCTACCCCGGTGCCGGCCCACGGGCTGCGGGTCCCGACTTTCGCCACGCGCGTTTTTACGCGGGCGCTCAAGGTCCGCACCGTGGACTGGCCGGAGCGCCTTATGGAAGTGTATCTGAAGCATTGCAACGACTACGAGCGAGCCGAGACGCTGCGCGATGCCCAGGACACCATTTACAAAACCCGCAAGGGCGTGGCCAAACGCCGCGGGCGGGAAGCGGCCCAAGCGGCCCAAGCAGCACATGAGGCTGCACAGGCTGCCCAGCAAGCGGCGCAGACAGAGCAACGCACGGACCAGCCCATGGCAGACGCCACAGACCTCAACTCGTCGCCTAGCTCCAAGCGGAAGCGGGAGGCCACGCCGGGAGAAGATGAGAGCGGTAACAAGCGGGCCAAGAGCGAACTCCATAGCGAGGAACTGAAGCGGGACCGCGAGAATACATCGGTGTGGGTGACCAAGCTGCCCAAGGACGCGACACAGACCAAGCTCAAGCAGTTCTTTCGCGACTACGGGCACGTCAACAATATCGACCTGCAGAAGCAGGACGACTCTGCGATCGCCCTAGTCGAGTTCGGCACGGCGGATGACGCGAGGTCGGCCTTGTTGCGCGACGGCAAGTATTTCGCCGACCACGCCGTCCAGATAACCCCCGCGACGGACTGCACCGTCTTTGTCACCAACTACCCCCCCGAGGCCGATGAGCAGTACCTGCGAAACCTCTTCAAAAGCTGCGGCGACATTTACAGCGTCCGCTTCCCGAGCCTCAAGTTCAACACGAAGCGCCGGTTTTGCTACGTCACATTCCGCGAGCGCGCCGCCGCCGCCGCGGCCACGAAACTCGACGGAAAATCGCTCGAAGCGGGCAAATACAGACTGCTCGCCAAGTTCTCGGACCCGGCCGCCCGCCAAATCCGCCACGGCGCGCAGGCCGAAGAGCGCGAGCTGCACATTGTCAACTTGCCGCGGAGCGCGACCGAGGATGATGTGCGCGGCATCTTTGCCAAAGCCGGGCGCGTCATGAGCGTTCGCGTGCCGCGCAACATGGCAGGAAACTCGCACGGCACGGCCTTTGTGGTGATGGAGACCAAGGCCGAGGCGCAGGAGGCGATCAAGGCCCTCGACAAGCTTATTTTCGGTAACCACCCGATCAAGGTCGAGCTATCCCGCCCCGCCGCCAACAAAATCACCGCCACCAGCCGCGCTGACGGCACCGCTTCCCCGTCCCCCGGCCCTTCACACCCGGGCGCCGAAGCAGGAGCCGGAGCAGGCCCCACCCCGGCCGAAATCGCTGCGCGTACCATCTCCGTGCTTAACGTGCCCGACACGATGACCGACGCGCGGTTGCGGGCCGTTCTCGCACCAGCTTTGACTTCTGCCGCCGCCTCGGGGCCCCAAGACGCCATGACCAAGATGGTTTTGCACCCCACCCATGGCGGCGCCTTGCTGGAGTTTGCCAGCGCCGCTGCGGCGGGCAAGGCCGCGCTAGCCGTGGACGGGCTGGAGATTGATGTTCCGGGTGGAGGTGGTGGTGATGGCGGCGCGGGTTCGAGGAAGCTGCGCACGGGCACTGTTGCGGAGCTGTTCAAGGGCCGTGGGGAGAGGCGGGTTGACCGGGTGGACTTGCCTGCTCGCGGTGGTAGTGGTAGTGGCAGTGGTAGTGGCAGTGGTAGTGGCGCGGGGAATGAGAATGCGGCTAAAAAGAATGCGAATGCAAAGGCGAATGCGGCGGAGCTGATGCCGCCACCGCCGGTGGTTGTTCGGCGGCCCGCTGCGGGCGGCGCGAGGACCGGCCCGAAACGGGTGTTGGGGTTTGTGGGGGGTGTGGTCCCGAAAAAGACTGAGGGGGCCGGGATGAGTAACGGCGAAACGAAGGGCGAGGGCCAGGCCCATATTGGGGGGAAGAGTAACGAGGATTTCAAAAAGATGTTTCTGGGCGCGGGCAGCAACAACAGCAACAACAATAGCGATAACAGCAACCACAACGGCAACAGTGCGCCGGGGCCCGATGCCGACAAGGCAATTGCGAAGGTGGAACAGAATGGGAACATGGCTGAGTAACTGAGGCAACTCTCTCTATGTGTTGTCGGTCTACGACGGCGGCTGGTCGGACGGATGTATGATACCACTGACGGATGGCGCGCCGGCAGGAACTGCGGCCCAGGCTTAGGTAGGCAGTAGGTGCTATGAATACCCCTTGGCATGGTTGCTTTTACCGGGGATTGCAAATTCTGTATGGGTATTTGTATTTCGCGTGTTATACATATTGATATGTTACTTGTACTGAGACAAGGGATTAGGGTGACCACCGGGGCCTTAACCCCTGAGAGCATGACAAAGTGTCGACAATTGACTCATCTCCATCATAGGTACGGTTCGGTTCCCAAATCCCCTCCCCAAATATCCTCCCCCCAAACCATGGAAAAAACAACCGCCCACATATCTCCCATCTCCCAACCCCCGCTGTTCATCTCTCTCCCTCACCCAACCCATTCCCACGCACCGGCCACACCCCTGTGGTGGCGTTGGCCTACACCATGTATAAGACTATCTGGTCCCGGGACTGCCTAGAGACGGAGGCGGAGAGGGGAGTGGAGGAGATGCAGGGCCTCACTGTCGTGGACGACGATGGTGCGGAGCCAGAAGCAAACGGCTCCGCACTGAGGCGAACTTTCCAACGCAAAGAAAGAACGGCGTACGATGATCGGGTTGCGAGCCACATAACATTTTAACGAGCGCCAACAAAGACGAAGGGAAAGTAAATAGCAATCTGTGACGGGTAGCCTACAATGCTTGGATGGCCCCAACTCCTGTCAAGCCGAAGCCCTTCCGCCCTTGTTCTCCTCGGTCCCAACCTCGCCCTTCTCACCTTCGCCCTCTTGGCACTTCTCTTCCTCCTCACGCTCGTCATCACTATCCCCCCCCGCCCACAGGTCAACCATGACCTGCATGGGTACCATCTGAGCAAGGTGGTCCCAAGTACCGGTCCGGTGGGACAGCGTGTAACCTCGCAACAGCGGCCTCACGACGTGGTCGACGGGGCGACCTACGGCCTCGTTCTTCGATGTCGACTACCAGACGTGCACGTCCATGAGATAGCGGCCCAGTTCAATCGGGCTGGTGACGCACTGGGCGGGGCCCTGGTAGGGGAAGCCGGTCGTCTTGCCCGTCACCGGGTCCGTGAAGAGGATCTGCCATTCCACCGGGGATGATTGGAAGCAACTGTCTGCAACGACGGCCGCGTTTGCCACCCCGGCGAGCATCTCGTCCAGTCCCCCACCGGGATACCTTTTTTCCTCCTGCTGATTGGGATCGGACCGTCGGAAGAATTCGCCTAACTCTTCCCTGATGAGGTTAGCCACGTACTTGGGATCGAAGCGATCGGGGTGGCCTGTGGCTAACTGCAACAGTTCAGCAGTGCGGGGCCGCCAGTTGTAGTATAGCTGTTTAATGGCGTGAGACGACTGCTCTTGCCATCCTTCCACTTCGAATATAACGCGGGGGCCGGCGTGCTGGTGGGTTAAATGATGCGGTGGCAGCATGGCCATGGCTTTAGTTCAGTACATGTTCGTTAGTACACGGTGTGGCAATGAGGAGGAGCAAGAGAATAGGGGAGAGAAAAGCAGAGGGACACGGAACGAGGCTCGGGCGCTGTTTTGTACAGGTATAAACACGCTCGAGGGGAAGGGTGACCGTGACTCACCACCTAGTTTGGTTACAAGTCCGCCATAACCTTCCCAAATCTCGCCATCGTGCGTTGTGAAGACCCGGTCGACGAGTAGACGCCAGATCCAGCCCTCGAATATAGCTATAGCCGCGACAGTCCGGTTAGAATGCGGCCCCAAACATAGAATATCTGTGGCCGGGGACTGCGAAGACTTCGTAACTTACTTCGTCATTGGTGATAGCACGCAAAATACTCTTCAGCCCAGGGTGCCCAAGCGGCAAGTTTCTCCTTTTTGTTGGCATCGAGCGTGCCCCAGTCGATCATGTCTACAAAGTGAAGGCGAGCAAACTCCTCAACGTCAGACGCAAGTCTCTCCCAGGCACGCCTGGCACCGGCGATGGTCGCTTGACCGCCGTATGTCTGTAGCACAATGCTGCAAGTCTGGCCGTTGGCAGTTTTTTCGACGGCTTGGTCGTTCCCGTTGCTGGTTCCGAGGGTTGCCGCTACGGTGCCCATTGGAGACGACGGCGTTATCGAGTTGACGAGGGACACTGCCGCGCCGCCCGATGGAGGAAACGATGGATTCGTTCCAAGGGGAGCTACAGCCGTGACATCGGGGGTCGGTGGTACATCGGACGGTAACGAGGTATTTGGAGAGGGCGCGGCCACCGTGGCTAGACAGGGCGCTACTCCGCGCTTCTGAGAAGAGGCTAGCACAGCACTGGGGGGCAATGCTGCGCCAGGCTTTCGGCGTTGAAGTTTGGTCTTGGTTGGGGCCTTCTGGCCTGGTTGACTCCGGGCCCAAGCGCGTTGTGCCATCGCAGTTTCATTATAGCTTTCTATCTTCTTGGTTCGGCGATGTAATCGTTGTCGAGGCATTGCTTTCGTATTTCGTGCCTTCGGATTGTCGTGCACTTTCGGAGGGATACTAGGCTGGCGTAGTGACCGGAGTCAAAGAAAAGGGGTTAGATGGAATATTTTCCCAGGAGAATACAGAAGTTTGTGTCGGGCCCAGGACCGCGAGATTTGCAGTCGATACCTAGAGGCGTAGCCTTATAAAAAGGAGACGTGACGGAGATGCGGCTAAGAGGGCAGTGTAACACAGCGGCTTTTTGGGGAGGCGTTGCCGGCAGCCAGCAAGAAATGGGCAAGGGAAAAGGCAAACAAAGACGCCTCTCTTATACATACATCAGGTGGTGACCCGAAGATCCGCATGCAGCCATCGGCCCCCCGCCAATGTGGAACAGGTGTCTGCCCATTTTGGTATAAGCAAAGTACATACACGCTGACTGTATTTCGCACTGGCAAAAACGACGGTTGCTTAGTTGTTCCGACGGCGCTGGCGTGCGTCGCTGCGTGGTGGTCAACATTCACTTGCCAAGAGTGCATCCAGGACAATGCGCTGAGAACACTCTCTATGGGGTGTTTGAGATATATACTTCCAGTACTAGGTAATTAAAGACACCATTCAGGGCTGGCACCTATGATCCCTACCTATCTTGTTCTTACTTATTTGGGTATAATGGCCACAATCAGGCAGCCACTGGCTCCGAGAGTAAAAGAAGGTGGGTGTGAGTATGTGTCAGCTCGAGACGCGTTGGAAGAAAAGAAAAAGAAAAAGAAAAAAAGAAGAAAAGAAAAAAAAGAACAAAAGAAAAAAAGAAAAAAAGAAAGCGTTGTGGTGTGGCACTTAAGGCTGGAAATCACTAAGCTGAGCAACATGAAGTAGTCGCCGGCATAAAACCCCGCATTCTCAGCCCCTTCGCCAAACACTGCACTGCAGCCTTATTCCGGGAAAAACCAGCCAACTCCCCACAGTACCTATTCCACAATCACATCAAAATGGGCATCTTTGACACGTATTGTGCCATCTGCGGCTGCTCTCTGGAGGGGGCTACCATAGGCTCCAACACCCCCTCGGCTTTAATCTGGCGGCACGCCAGAGTTGCCCGGAAACGCCAAGAACGTGGGTCCGGCGAGTTTGGTCCGGAGACCTACAGTGATGAAGAAGAGGTGGAGGAATATGGGGACGATGCAGTGGACGAGGTGTGGTATCCGGAGGACGAGGGCCGCAGCTACGACCCGACACTCGTCACCTTGGAAAGCATCAGATGGCTCGAAGAAGGTTACTGTCTGGCGGTCAACCCACAAGCGCCCGGTGGCCCTGCGTAAGTTACCCTCACCACCTTGGGAAAACGGTCGAGGATATACTAACGGGCGCCGTGGAAAGGGCCTATATTTCCGGCAGAGCCGTGATATACGAAAATGTACGTCTCTTTTTTGCTGATTTGCGATGGTAGGAAACTAACCTATTTCCTTGCACAGTGTGATGTGAGCGTCCAGGTTGGCACCGGTATAACGCTCTTCGATTCTCTGTTTGGGGCCCTGCGCTTATACTAATCCGTTATAACTACCCTCAGATCCAAACGAACCACTGGAAACTGAACCTCACAGACATCTGTCCTGGTAAGAGCTAAGAACTACAGTTGACTTTGGGACTCCACGATCCCCAAACACATGGTAGATTGCCTGACGTCTCCAAGCTATTCCTTTACCGGGCCAGCCGCATTTCCTTTTCATCCATGCTGCTTCAGCATCCTTACGGACGTGCTCACAGGATCTAGGGATGTGGCTAAAGTTGATAAGGACGCGTTGTACAGCGCAATGTCTGAGCTTGTCATGCACTACCGCTCATCCCTGGAACTCGACTACGGTGAGATTAGTGGCAACGAGCAAACCTGGGAGTCGATTGCCGGGGAAGAGGTGAGCCCACCCGGACAGAAATCCCCCGGGGTTTTCCTCGCAAAGGTTTCTATAACTGACCGCCCGTTACGAAAGTTCTCCGTAACGAGCCCTAGCACAACGCCCGAGATTACCAACTTACTAGCACGCTGCCTGGCCGATGACCGGTTCCAGATGCGGCCTGATGCTCTCAAAATCGATCGTAAAATACGAGTGCAAGACCCGTTCGCGGTGCTGCCGGCCGAGATACTGCACAATATAGTCCGCTTCCTATCCGGAGACGCCTTGATTTCCCTGCGAAGGGCGTCCTGGGCGGTTTTCTGCATGACCCGTCACAACTCGTTCTGGAAGCGGTTCCTCAAGCACGAGATGGCTTGGCTGACCGAACTGCGCCTCCTTGATGATCCGCGACCTGACCCCGAGCCGAGCTACAGAGCCCTATACCTGTGGCTGGACAAGGCAACAGCTCCGAGGTACGGTGTGGAGGGCCCCTTCATGGCTCTTGCAAATAGAAGACGCATCTGGAGTGTTTGCGAGCAGCTTGCCCCTCATTACTTCCGCCAGCTCCAAGTTCCACGACAACAGCCCGATTATCATATGCTTCAAGAGGCCACCTGCCGCCATCTTGCAATGATATCTGGCCTCAGCCAATCGCAGAGTCAGTCGTGGGATGCCCAAAGAACTCTATTTGCGTACTCACAGGACGAGATGAAGAACAAATTGTTTTTCTTCAGTGCATACTGGGCGGAAGGCTATCGTTTGGTTGGGTTATCTGTCGTAGTCCGGAAGCAGAAGCGCACGTTTGGTCTCACTGACGACAACATGCCCCATCTCACTAGGACGACCATGGGTCTCGCCGTGGGTGAGTTTATCACGGCCATCGTCTTGACCGTTGAAACGACGGACCCAAACGAACCCGCAACCGCTTCGCCCTACGTCGTCAGAATGAAGGTGCGTGGACGTCTTCACCCCGAGCCTGCTAAATCTTCCGACAATGAGGTTTCGTCACTCCGGCTATTCCCTTCCATTCATTAACGTCAACCTCCCCATAGGGTCCACACGCAAAGAGAAGGCGTAACCATTTCTAGAAACCGAAACAGCGACGCGAATATCCCCCGGGCTGCCCCTGCCCGCAGCCAAACCCCGCCCTTCAAGTCTCCGCCGGGGACATGTCTCGTCGGAATCACGGGCCACATCGCACTCTGTGTAGCACACACTCCCCACACCCTTTTTCCGGGGGGCCCTAAACCAGAGGGCCCCCTTATTACAGTAAA
>NT_165981.1:381551-408801 GCF_000143365.1 Chaetomium globosum CBS 148.51
GCTAACCATCCGGGTGATAGGGATACGGTGGCCTGTCTTCACTCGCCATCTTGACGGGCCCTGAGTAGCAGCTGTGTAGGATGAACCCAACGTAAGAATGTCTATATAGCCGGGGCTTTATGGTTGGTTTTTCTCCCTCATCTTGCTTGATTGGAAGCCCCGTCGGAGTGCACATGTCACTAAAATTGTTGGATTCGCCATATGGAACCTTCTTGCGGATACCAGTGTTGGAAGTTGTGGCACTTGAAACACGGAAGCCTGGTTGCTGATGCGCTTGTGTTAGAGGGGTTCCAGGGGTTGAACAAGAAGCTATGAAAAGGAGGTCAGGGCGATGCCCGCCACTGAGGATGAAGACGGAGCATGATTCAAATTCTTTCTCCCGATCTTTCTGTCTGAGTGTCGTTTCCAACAAAAACCACCGGCTTGGGATCTCGTAACGCAACAAAGGAAAGTATTTCGAAAGACAAAACCAAACAGTGTCCCTCTGAGCCGGCAACGTACCCGCTACAAGTCCCGCCGGACTGCGGCGTGGAATCCCCTGCGCAGTCCTCTTTTCGTACAGTTGCTACCAGCACTTCCGTCCGAATCCTGATTCGTGATTAAACTCGTCGCCTTTCCAATCATATTCGATATTCTGAGAATAGCCTCCACTGCGACGACTTCTTCCCTGACATTCCAACCCAACTCCGTCGGCAGACGTTCGTTTTCTAATGTAGCAGGGCGGTTAATAGCTGCTATCTGTACGAACCTTTGAAGGGGCCGGAACTTGGTATTGCTAGATCGATTCTACTCACGGAAAAAGTATTCGACCAACGTCCTATTCACAGTGGCCTCTTCAAGATCTCCAAACGCAATAAAGGGGGCCGCCATCTCGCCGAGGCTGAAGTTCTCCACGGACTCAGTGAAGCGATACTCGGGGTTGAACGCCTTAGACTCAATTTGGCGGGCAATCTTGGCGTTGGCCATGTGGGCCGTGGTGATGACGGGCTCGGGCCAGTAGCGGCGGGTTTGGTCGAAAATGGTCTGATTAAAGATGTGGTTGCTCCCGAAGAAGGCGTCGGTGCGGCTCAGGCTGGCGTCGTGCTCGAGGACATTGTGGCGGTTGAGGTGGTCTCTGTATCGGGGCAGATCATCATGTCAGCAAAAGCATCTAGGGTTCCATGGAGCATTGAAAAGTAAACGCCAGGACATGATGGAGCACTGAGACGTACAGAGTGAAGAAGGTGGCATTGGGTTCGGGGTTGGCGACAACAGCCTGGTCGAACATGACGACAGCAAGAGTCGAATCGAAATTCAGCCCCTGCTTCATGGCTTTGATGACGGCTTCTTTAGTGATGGCCCTGCCATCATGGGGTAGGATCCCGTGGTTGGCGAGCGTGTTCATCATCGGACAGGGGCCGCGGACTGAGGCACAACATCAGTAAAGGATTTATGGACAGCTTAATGGACAAGGAATGCTCACGGTCACCGGGGCCAGGGGGGTGCCATGCGGGGATACTAGACGCCTCGGACATAAGGCAGGCGAGGGACAAGCAGCCGAGGAGGGCGGTGGGTGATTTCATTGTGACGAATAAATGGGGTGAACGGGAAAATAACGGTGAATACGTAACTGAAAGAGGTGGATTCGAATGCAATATTTCTCCTAGCCCGACATGCCTGATTTATATCAATGGCCTGCTACCACGGTTGTGATCGGTATACGAGCCACTCGTGTTTCTCGTCTTGCTCGTGTCCGCGGCGGCGTCCCCGTTGTAACTCCACCGGGGATCGTCAAGGCGTAGGCAAGCTTTCGCAACCTCTCCAGGGGCCAGGCTTGCCAGGGTTGGAGATACCATGCCGATTGCTCTCGATACCTAACAACCGACTCATGATTGGATGGTGGCGTTTACCTTGACGTTTGCGCTGCCGCAGAAGAAGGTAATGCCCCCTTGTCGTGGCTGGACCGCGGATCATTCAATGTTGGATATCCTCCATTCCAGCTCCAGACGAGCCACACGAGATAAACGAGAAAATACGAACCGGGTGCTGCAAAACGAATAAAGCATCAACGGATTAATGCGAGTCTGCCAAATCTGTTAATCTTCTGTATATATCTAACCTGAAGAATTCCATGGCCATTCATTCAAACTCCCAGTCAACGTCCCAAGCTGTCTCCTTCCAGCCCCCTCCGGCGTCATCCAACCAATCTCGCTCTCGACGACCTGCGATTCCATCGTTACACACACCATGCACAAATCAAATACAGGGCTGCTCGACCCAAAATGGAAATTCCGGTGGCATATTGTGGTGCTATTCCTCGCCATCGCGGTCATTGTGCTCACGGGCATCTACATCAACATAAGCGCCTTCTTCACCCGACCTGACATCATGGCGATTCCTTTTGTGAGTGCTTCTATCATCGAGTTTTCGCCTCACTACCACGATGCGATGTAGCAGGACCAATTCACTAACACAAATCTCGCGTGCAGGCCGTCAAAACACTCGTCTTCATTGGGTACCAACTGCTCAGCGAACACACGGAGCGGTTCGCCAAGTGGAAGAGCCTAAAAGCGAACTTGATTTTGAACTGCATCGAGCCTGTCTTTTGGCTCACCCTCGTCATCCTCAAGTTCATGGGAATCTCGAGGTTTTGCAGTGGGGGCGGTTGCGCTGTGACTTGGATCATCACCATGGTTGCCATTGCCATTTTGTAAGTTGTGTGATGGGGGGTTATCCGTGTTGGGTAGCGCCCTTCGCGCCTAAGAGTTAGCGTGCTAACACGTAACTATGTATTTACAGAGTTTTGTCTGTCCATGTCGCAATTCTTTCATTCCGGCAATACCGCGAGTCGAAGCAGTTTACTCCTCCCCAATCCGGGTACGCTGGGTACGCGGGCTACCCCTGAACCCCTGATCGAGGCGACGGCGGATGTGGTTTTAGAATTATGGACGTTGTGTGAGGAACCATGGGATAAGAAAGGAAAATAGAATTCATTTAGTTAATTAACTGACTCGTTAACTAGTTATTCGTATTTGTTAATAATCAGCGCTTGGGGACAACCTTACCTATCCTGGCAAGACGTTTCGGAAAATGCCGAATTGGGCCGAGATGGGAACAGCTGCTTGAACGCGCGTCTTCCGCGTATCACCCGCCCCACTTTCGCTCTCGTTACATACAGTCTCGTAACTCTCGTCTTTTTCGTTCTTCGGTCGCTTGGTCTTTTCGTACTCTTTCCCGATTTGGACTTTTCGTTGACAAAAAAAAAAAAACATGGGGACATCGTTTGACTCGCTCCAGTTCGCTGACTACCGAGGCCTCGGCGCCAATATTCACGGAATCGAATGATGGCACGTCCATTCAGGTTGCTTTCTCAATCCCTGAACCGTCCCAAAACACCAGAAAAAAAGTGACGAAAGCTGTGAGACGAGCCCACGAGAAATCCCGGACTGGTTGCCGGACCTGCAAGAGGCGCCGTATTAAGGTAAGAGCATCAAAAAGGAGAAAAAGAGAAATGACAAAAGCTATACTGAAATGGGTTTCAATAACGATCTCCATGACCGGCCGTTGACGCATCGCAGTGTGACGAAAAACGGCCATCATGTCGGAACTGTGAGAAACATGCCGTCCCTTGCGACTTCGTCCCATCCCAGACCTCGGCGGCATCCACGCCTCTTAGTGTCCAACTTTCGCCGCCATCACAATCTCCCGCCGCTATCAACATGATGGATCTCGAGCTCATGCACAACTTCACAACATATACCTGCACGACCTTGGCGAGCGACCCAGCAGTCCGGCAGTTTATGCGGACCACTGCCGTCCACATGGCTACGAACTGCGAGTACGTTATGCGTTCCATCCTAGCCGTGTCGGCCCTTCACCTTTCCAGGTTTCGGCCTCAACACAAAAAGACCTACCTCGAGCGTGCCATGCAGCACCACCAAGCCGCAACCTCGACGGCCCTCCATCTCATGACTGACTTGAGAGCTGAGGAGTGTGAAAGGCTCCACATCTTTTCCATGCTCACGGTCTACTACGGTGTGTTGTCGTCCCTTGACCAGGTATTCTTGGGTTTCTAACGTCCCTCTTCGTCTCTGGTAATAGCTCTAGGATGCTCCGTCGACGAAGCCGATCAAGCCCCTGAGAGCCCCCTAATCCCCCACTGGCTGCGACTCCTGCATGGCATGGAACCGATCCTGGACATGCTCGAACCGCGAACGTACCGCGGGATACTGACGCCGCTGTTTGACTTTGGACGGAGAAGAATGACACCTTTCCTAAGAACAACGCCCCCCAGTGACCCAGGCTTGCTGGCGGACATCCAATTTCTCATTCACCGTCGCTGCACCGACGCCTCTCTTCTCCCCATTTACGACGACATGATTGAGCAACTCCGCCGTCTGCTCGCCTTAATCTTGACGCCACCCAGTGGCACCGTAGGCGCAACGCCTGTCCGTCCTAATCTTCATAGCGATGAAGAAGGGCCAGTCACTGCACAATCACCCAACGTGAACGAGTCACCAGCAGCAGAGACTCCCTCGGCAGTACCACCGATATGGACGAAACTCGAAGCGTGGGACATCCTAGTCTGGCAGTGGACGCAGGGAAAGGATTTCCTCCCGCTGCTCGAGGTGGTCAATCCGCCACAGGAAGCAGTGGTCATATTTGCCTACTGCCTGCTCGCACTGAGGAAGCTGGAGAACCAGTGGTGGGTGGAAGGTTGGGCCGACCATCTCATGGGCAAGACGTGGTTGTTGCTGGATGAGGAACATCGCCATTGGGTTGTTTGGGCGACCGAAGAAATGGGCTGGATCCCCCCGAGATGAATGGAGGAGGAATGGGTGGATGGCCTCCCTAGGAAAGGATAGCATGACTCAGGAGAGCGAGGCAGCCTCTTAATATCGCATGTAATCACATGAACGCCGACAATTGGGCGTTTGAGACGTTCTAACTGAGCCTCCTTGAGCAGATACATGTACCATGGGTTCATGTGCTCGCAGCCAACCGAAACATCACAACCAACCATGTCGACGCCAGCTTCTATCACCAAGAATGCATTATGGCGGTGGGAAAGATTTTCCCTTCCCTAAGCATCTGAAACTCGAGCAATATGTCCTGGTATCCATCCGATGTAATCTTTTCGTTTCTATGCCCAACCACCTCGTCAAACCACTGGCCCCATCCGCACCATCCCCACTCCGCTGCCTTCTCGTCGCTGACCCCCTGGGTGTTCGGTAGCTTCGTCAGCTTGCGGCCCTTTTTGTCCCTGGGCGGCTCGACGACAGAAGCCGGGTCTGGCTGGATGCCAAAGACCGCGATTTCACGGGCTTTCAAGGCCATAACGAAGTCCACGGCGGCCTCTAGCTTAGTCTCGACGACGTTTTCTGAGACGTACTTCATTTTCTGGGCGGCCATCTCGGCGTCGAAGGAGATCGGGGCAGAAAGGCCATCCTCAACGCCGGTGCGGACCAGATAGACCGGGAAGCGGCCCGCCGTGGAGGAGTCCTCGCCGTCGTAATCGGCGCAGCTGGTAATAGCGATAAGAGCTTTGTACAGCGGCTGGAGTGCATACTCCTTATAGCGTACCACCCCTGTGCGCCGGCTGTCGTTGTCATTCCAGTCGTTCTTTCTCTTCTTTTTCTTGTTGTTCTTCTTCTCCGTCCTCTTGGCCCCCCTCTTGCTTTTAGTCCGCTTGTTGGCCGCCCTGAGTAGCTGTTCGGTTCTTGCGCAGAGAATGCCGTGGAATGTAGCGAGAGTATGGATGGTAGGGTCTGGCGGTGGCCTGTTGCGTGAATTCCAATTCGGGTTTTTCTGGACCGCCGCCCGGGGGTTTGTACATGACGGGGCTGCGACGATACTCAGCCTTTGGAGAATCTTCACCGGCCATCTTGATGGTAATTTTGGATCGGGCCATCGTACGTAGGTCGTGAGAGCACGCTGAGCATGGAAGCCATGCAGCCAATTAGGACACAAGAAGAACGGAAGTGATCAGTGTGATCAGTGTCTTCAAACTCGGGGGGACACTGAGCACACTGAGCACTCAGGAATTAGCTAGGTATATAGTCACTCGTTCTGGAGAGCTCTGGGAGTTCTCCAGTTAGCAATCACAACTACAGTTCGCTACAAGCTCGTGAAGCCTACTGTTCAGACAAGTCTTTGTTGTGCACCTTTTGGCTGACCGAACCTAAGCACCCTTGAGAGATTACCTTCAACCGAAGCTGAACCCTAACAGGGCAGCGTCCTGAAGTAGGTTCGTCACATCAGATGCTTGTTCCACACCGGTGAACTGATATTGTGGGTTCGATGGAGTCGGTTCTTTTTTGGAAGAGGGTTATAACATGAGATGATTAACATCAGCGAACTGAAATTTGCATTACATATGATAGATACATGAAAGATCCCCGTCAAAGGTACGGCCGTAGAATTTCCTGGGTATGGCCCCAAATCTTTTCCCTTGCCGTCCCCCTTAGCTTAGTCATGACACGCTCGTTCGGTGTGCTGTTGCAGTTCCAGCTAACGTGAAACAAACCCCTCTTTGCCGCCGGCTCACCACGCGAATTCGCAGCCGGCTCGCCCTTCCACGGCACGCCACGGCCGCCAAAGGCCGCGCTAGTGGCCCCGAATAGATTCCTCTGCCCGGACCTCTCATCGCTCATTGCAAATGCGCGGACAAACCACCCCAAGATAGTCTCGAAGACCCAGGCCAGAATGCCCGACTTCGCATCGAACGTCCTGCCCAGATTCCCCGTATTGACCGACCCAGGCGACGAATGGATGAACACCACATTCGGGTTCTCGTCCGCCAGTTTCTCCAACCCCAGCGAGTTCATGGTGCCGAGTTGCATCTGGCCCTTCATCAGGCCAAAGCTCCCCGGCTTCCGGAGATCGGGATCGTCCGTGTCGATGTTGCCCCTCGACATGCCGCCCGACAGCACGCTCACCACCCGCGGGGCCTCGGCCTGGTTTAACAAGGGGAGGAGGTGCTGGACGCAGAGCAGGCGCGAGTAGTACTCGAGGCTCTGCGAGATGTCGATGCCCTCAGTCGTCTCGACGCGCTCGCCATAGGGTGCGTACCCCGCCGTGAGGAAGACCAGGTCGATGTGGCGTTCCTTGCTCTTGATCTCGTTGCAGATTCGTTTTACGTCGGCGAGGAGGGAGATCTCGCCCTCGGTCCAGATGATTTGGGCTTTGGGGTTCACGGCGTGCATTTCTTGGATGAAGGCTTGCATGCGCTGTGCCGAGCTTTTGCGCCCGACGAGGTAGATCTTGACGCTGGCGCCGGTGCCGACGAGGGCGGTGATGGTGAATTTGCCGACGCCAGCGGTGCCGCCGAGAAAGACGGAGACGCGGGGCGCTGTGGCATCGTTGATTTGCGCGTTGGACGCTTCGACTTCGGAGTAGGCGACCATTGTCGGAGACGTCAGAGGAGTTGGGTAATGTTTTGTGGCTTTCTGCATCTGGAATGGGGTGGAGCGAACGCGGCTGAAGGTTACTCTTCTACGAATGCCTTGCTGCCTGCCCGGAAACTTTCAATCGCGCTTGTTGGCCCGAAGGATCATTTTCGGTGTCTCGGACACTTATTATACCGTCCACCTAATTGGAGGCTACCAAAGAAAGCAGCAACAAAATGCAGTGCCACACACATACGTTCCCAGAAAAGCAAAGGGTGTATGGGGTCAGAAACTCTTTTAATTACGGACTTCGTATGATGTAGTTGAAACAATTGGTCTGGGAAGGGACGAGAAAGGTTGGTGCCTGCCTGAACTCCAGGTTCCTTAGGTCAAAAATGCCATGGCCTGCTCTAAGCACGGACCAGTTTTTTCTCCATAAAAGAAACCCAAAAAAATTGGTGTCATTTCTAACCTGTACTGTCGACTTCTCACTGTAGAATTTTGGCTTTTTTCTCCTTTTCGACTTCTCTCGATAGCATCTCGATGTCTGGCGTCATCTGCATTCTGCTTCCTCTCATCAGCATCTCGCAGTTGGTCTTGGCGGTGGTGGTGCACGGATCATTTGATGCTTGACACCTGGCCAATCGGATCGCCGGAGAAAAGCCGCTAACCCGCACTTGGCATCAGGGTCGCTGTGACTCGCTGCTTCGCTCCTGCTTTTGCATGCCTCCGTCGCGCATTCCTTGACAATCACGAACACGAACCAAAAAATCGGATTTCTGTCAAAAAGTGGCGAAAGATGAGGTTTGCAGGGTCAACATCTATTATGGGTTGACTATACTACTAGAGCGACGCACCCGCTTCTTCGTCAGCAGCTTCAGTCTGCGCTGATTCGGCCATGACGTCCCATTCCTGGAACCACGACTACAGAGAACAACGTCAACATTGCCAATATTGCCTGGCTCAGCAGGAAGGATACAAGCAAGGCCTACGGCTCGATGGTCGTCTACGTGACGAAGGGTAGCGAAGCAAATTGCTTCTTTGACGCACAAAATACACGGAGCCTATCAGCTCTGTGAGATTACGCCACAGAGGTTAATCTTTACGGGATCTGATTACTGAAGCCCCTAGATGACGATATAGCTTACTGGAGACTCAAGAATGCGGCGTCATACATTGGCGATGAGGTCAAACCGGTGCTAGAGGCCGCCTTTTTTACACCGCGGTGCTCCATTTTCCCAATCCAAGGAACTCAATACGTCCTTTCCATCCCGATTTTCTGACCTAAACTACAATCATCTCCTGATACTGTTTATAATTCCATTGCAGTCACGGTGGCTTCTTCTTCCGCCTTTAACAATTACATCGTTGACTCCGCTATGGGGCCTACCTGCAGCCGGCAAGTTCCTTCCTTTTTGAGATCTGGAAATGCACCTTGCCTTCAGCCAATCGCAAGCCAGAATAGGTTTAGCACCGTTAAATCCGGTATAGTGTAACGGTTAACATATCGCGTTTTCACCGCGAAGCTCGGGGTTCGATTCCCCGTACCGGAGATTTTTCTTTTTTTGCTTTATTTCAGTGCTAAACTTTAAAATTGCCAGGAGCGGGAGAGAGGAAGGAAGCGCCCCGGAGCGTAGAAGGAAGCGCCCCGGAGCGTAGCGAAGGGCCGCGCGACTGACGAACGAAGCGACGCCAGCAATTTTAGGACTGTTGACCTGGCGATGTTCAGGGGTTTCTACCGGGGGTTAGGGTTAGCCGAGGGTCACCGAGGTCTGCAGGGCTCAGCCCGTTACAGTTACACAGCATGTTTGCCATGAGGAGGGAAAAGGGGTCGAGGGCTTTGTCTTCTGTTGTTGCGTGCTTAACGTGTGTCTTGCCAGTGCCAGGCAAACGAATCGCAACACAGGTTTGACTCCAAGACACATCACATCGGCTGGTTTTTTGGGTTTCCCTTTTTATTGCCCTTATTTTGTTTTCCCTAACTACTACATACACACATACCCACACCCACCCCCCCCCCTTTCATTTTCTCTCCCCGTCCACCCCAAACCAAACCACACCCCCCACACCCACACACAACCCCTCCACCTACGCCAGCGACGCCTTCACATAATCTAGCAACAACGGCCCGACCCGCGAGGCAATGACGCGGTCGCCGTCCAGGTTGGGGTGGACGCCATCGCGCAGATATGAGGTCTGGAAGCCCGTGTAGCAGTCGGCGACGACGATGGGCGACTCGGTGGTGTTGAGCCCGGCGGCCCAGGCGGGGATGCGTGCATTGATGGCCTGGATGGGAGCGTTGGAGAAGGAGAGCGGGATCACGAGGTCGACCTGGGTGGGGGGTTGTTAGTTGTTGGTGCTGGTTCTGGTTCTGGTTCTGGCGTGGTTGTGGTGGTGACGCTGGAATGGGTGCCGGGGTGGGGGACTCACAATGATCTTGGTCTTAGGGTTTGCTGCCCGGATGATGTTGACCATCTTGGTGTAGGCGGCGATGACGTCGTCGGTGGTCTTGCCGCGGACCACGTCGTTGGTGCCGAGCATGAACATGACGATGTCGGCGGGGGTGCTCTTGAGCCAGTTGGTCAGGTAGTTGTTGGCAATGTCGACGGCCAGCCAGCCGGAGTGACCCTCGTGGTGTTGGTCCCAGCCAGCTGTCTTGGGCTGGCAATTTTGTGGGTTGCTGTTTTGCGACCCGACGTACTGCACCTTGTCGGCGAGCCCGGCCTCGGCAAGCTGGTCCCAAACGAAGGCACGCCAGCAGGTGATCTCAGTGATGCTGTCGCCGAGGGGCACTTGGCTCTCGTCAACGGGGTGCTCGAGGAAGTATGACGACTCAGAAAGGGGAAGTTGGGAACTTACTAATCTTCAGTTTCTGAGCTTGACGCTCAACCACTTCTACCGGGCTAGCCAGGGCCAGGCTGGCCAGGCTGAAGGCTGAGATGATGCTTGACACGTGCATGGTTGCGGCTCTGAACTAGCTAAAGCGACTTCTGAAAGCTATGTCGTTAGAGGGACTGTCTGAGCCAGTCGGAGTTTTCTGCAGCATCATGCTGCTTTTATCTTCTCCCCGGACGGCAGAGGGGGAGTAGCAGTGGGGGTACAATGTCAGCCTTGATCGTTTAAACATCCTTCCAGATGCACAAAAGAAGGATCTATTAATTGCACGCCTTTCCTAACTCGGCGCCACCACTACATCGGAATGCCGTGATCAAGAGCCGCAGCGCTATCAAGCCCATTCAATGGCTTCCAGAAGGCCGAATGTGACATTCAGATTCATACGAATCATTCCGAATTGTCATCTACCGGATTTAAAGTTTGAACCAGGTCCTCGGTCGGGCGAGGGGAGCTTCACAAGGCCAGCTACGTATACCATGGGAACTGTTCCGTGCCTATTTCGGCCGTTTCAAATATGTACTCATAAGCAGTGACAGCCAAGCTGAGCCGCCATTGGTGCAAATTTGACATTCACCAGATGAGGATAAATAGGACAATTCCCGGGGCCGGTCCGGAGCTACCGAAGCCTGTCAAGTACCAGGTTTCCCAACTCCAGCCGAGAATCGATCGATATGGAGTAGGGTCGGTGCGGGGCCTTCATTTCGGAGACCCTGTGCTGCGCAACAATTCAATGCTTTGTCGTTGGCTGGGCGAGGCGGGCTACTAGGTATGTTGTGCAGCGACTGCGTTGACATGTTCTTCGTAGAGGTCCTACGAAGCATAGTGATTCCGGTCACCCGACTTAAGGAGTCAGATATAAGTGCCGAAGCCCCCTAGTCAGGGGACGGAATAACACGTGGACGCTAGCTTCCGGAAGACAATTACTGTGCAGGCATTTTTGGCAAAAGATAAACAAAATAAAAGAGGAGGCTCCCCAAAGAGGCTCCATTCCACGCTGACAACTGTGAGATTCGAACTCACGCCTCTTGCGAGAACGCAATGCAGCCCCTTTTTTAGGGGAAGGATATTAGTCCTTGAGTGCGTCGCCTTAGACCACTCGGCCAAGTTGCCGTGAATGCCGTTGTGGAGACGAGCCACACGAGAGTAGAAGAGCAGCTGGCTTGGGGAGGCTGGGTTCGTTCACCTGCAGGAGATAATGGTCACGGTTGGAACCAGACTTTGCCATTCTCCACTTGCATCCACATGTGGGTGTTACCCCCGGCCAGTTATTTTTCACCTTACAAGGTCGCCGTGACTCCAACCTACGCATAAGCGTGAATGGAGTCCCGAATCAACTTAAAGAAGTACCTGTCCGATACCGGAGCCTTTTCCTTGCAGCCCGTTCTGAAGACGACGAAAAGAAACAACCTTGTTTGTGCCTTTACATGTGTTTAGGTTGCCAGTTCACAAAAAGGTTCGGAATCAAGTTAGCTGAAATCACTAGATCGACTCACTTCGCCATCCTGGGCACAAGGGTGGACATCGTGAGGGGAAACAGGCAGGGGCTATACATGGCAAAGTGGCTAGGTTTGGGAGAAGAGACTGAAGAATAATGATAGTCGATAGGCAGTAGGGCGGCAAGGTCCCGTGCATCAAACCTCCGGGTACACGTCTCTGCGGCAAAGTCAGGATCGAGGGATAACCAGAAATGGGGGCTCGGAACCTACGTCCGTCTGCGCAGCGGCACCTCCGTCCTAACCTTCCGCAGCAAGTTGTGGTCGATCACGGCAGTACCTATCTTGGGGCCGTCGCCGGCGTCTCCAAGATCGGCTAATACCGTACCCCATGGGTCGATAATCATGCTATGCCCATAGCTCACTCGTTTCTCAGTTGTGGTTCCCGACCTGGCGCCAGCCTCAGCAAATGGCACTAAGACACCAATGCTTCCAATGCTAAATAGCAACATCTGGCACGTACCTGAGCAGCAGCAATAACATAAGACTGCGTCTCGACGGCCCGAGCCCTCAACAAAACCTCCCAAGTGCGCCTTTCCGGTGGGCACGGTGAAGGCGGAGGGGTAGGTGATGATGTCGGCTCCGAGGCGTCTCAGAGAGATGCTGATCTCAGGGAATCGCAGCTTCACGACGTCAGACAGTGAGACATGGCAATGTCAAGTAATACCAACATCGAAACATATTGTCGATCCAACCTTGCCCACCGGCGTGTCGAACGGTGGCTCGATGCGCATGCCCCTCTCGACGGACCTGAAAACGCCGGCGTCAGACCACCTACAACGCTGCACGAAAACAACTCAGGGGCCACACACTCGCTCTCCTTCAGCACCGGCCCCCCCTCAATATCCACGTCAAACAGATGAATCTTCTGGTACCGATGCACAATCTCACCACGCTCGTCGATCCACAGCACAGTGTTCTTGAGTTTGTGGCCGTCGGCGGCGGGCTCGTGGACGCCGACGTGGATGGGTAGTTTCCAGCGGCGAGCTTCGTCCTGCAAGGCCAGCACAAACTCGCTCTGGTCCACGGGCTTGGCGAGGCTGATGCTTTCGGCGGCCGAGGCGGCGATGTAGTCGCTTGCTTCCGGGAGGAAGAGGGCCTGATAAGGGCAGCCAGGAGGTCAGTATCGATCGTGTGAGACAACGGCGGCGCAGTCGTAGACTAGGTAGAGAAGTGGTGAGGGAATGCATGGGGGAGTGGGGGTAGAGCTGACCTGGGCGCCGGCTTGGGTTGCTTGTTGCACGAGGGTGCGGCACTGGGCGAAATTGTGGGCGAGGTCGGAGGTCGAGGTAAACTGGCCTATGGCCTACTCACAACAGCGGAGTCAGTCACAAAGACCGATTCAGCCGCAAGGGGCGGGCATAGGTGGGGGACCCTTTCCGAGGTTCCAAGGTGTCATCCTTCTCGCTGAAGCAAGAAGTTCAGAAGTTCTGGGCCCGGGGCCGTGGCTTACTACTAATGGAGCTTTCTCATGTCCCAAATTGCCAGAGATGTCAACTTGTTTAGTTTTGTCCGCCATTTTACTCTTGCATGGGTCGGCAGTGTAAACTCCTAGGGTAAACGGTGTGGCTCGTCAGGATGAGTGAAGAAAGTGATAGACTGACAGTGGCAGGAAGCAACGCCGAAAGCCCCGCACAGGCTAGCTGTGTCACGCAATCTCCGGCGCTCTCGGCACTGTATTCCGCAGTGGAGTTGATTCGCGCGCTTCCTCCTCAGAACCTAACACAGAAAAGCCTACATTATTAAGTAGAGGGAGTGAACTTTAGCCACCCACGGATTCTTCGATATATGAGCCCAATAGATACGTGCGTGGCATTCACGGCATCACGCTCATCACGTCTGCTCTGTTTTCGGCAGATATTGTTGGGGACAGGCCTCAGTTGTTGTCACCTCCTTCCCCCCGAACCCGCTTGGCTGTGGTGCCAATAAGCTTTCACACCATCCCGATCTGGCTAACGTTTCTCAGCCAAGCCTCCCCTATCGAACCATCACTATCACTGCCGGACTTGACACGCCGTTCCGCCCCAGGCCCCATCTTCCCAGGAAAGGTTTGGAGGGGGAAAAGGTTTCGGAATTTTTGGGGGGTCCCAATTGCCCAATTTTCCAATTTGGAACCGGAACCACCCCCCCCCCCCCCCCCCGGGATGGGTGACCTTGCCAGCGTCTGCAAGCCGCAGATTGCTGCAGTTGCTCATCAACAACAGGCGCAGGTAACCTGCCGATTGGTGCACCACCAGGCCCCTTCTCGGTTACCGGCATATACGCGGCTAAGGCCATTCGGGGTTCGGTGAGGAGCCGAATTAGTCCAAATCGACCATTCCGGTGCGCAACAAGCCATGCACCCTGCGCACCGAGCACAGCGCTACTGCCGACACCGGCCTTGCAGGGTTGTGTTTGGTGTCGGGCCGGTTTCTCGTCTCTGTACCTGCTGCTGGCTGCACCCCGAGACAGACTGTTGCACAGTCCGGAGATCCGAATGGTGGAACACGCGGCTGGCCTTGGGTCCCCGGCCATGCCTTGGCCATGGGGTTTCGTGTGACAGGAGCCAGCCGCAGGAGTCACAAATGCCGACACTCAGGGGGAATCGCTCATCACCGTGGTTAACATGCAGGGAAAATGGTGAGCGTAGGCAAGGTCACGGCATCAGCCCCAAGCTTCATGCACCCCTGGTTGGCGAGTTGTGATAACCTCTTCCAGCTCTCGACGACGGGCTCGGCTCCGACCTAAAAATATCAGGCTGGCTGAAATCTAATGACGTCGATTTCCATGCGACACGGTGGTGCTTGAGTGACCTTGGATGATGCCGAGGAAAACCTCGGGCGAGAATCAGTCAGGGGTTACGGCATTTGGCTGCAAAGTTGCACCAAATCCAAATTACAAGCACCTACAACTCATTTCTCTCGATTTGCCTTCCTACCATAAATTTTGAATGATGCGGACTTCAGAGGTTCTCCTGCGACTTATCAGTTGTTTGGCGATCAGCGACGGCGCGAATTGTGGGCCCGTTTTGAGAAAAAATCTCCTATTATCCATACTCCCGCTATGCCCTAAAGGCGTGCGGACCCCTCAGCTATTTACTGTACAGGAAAACCGTGCCCTCGCGGCCCGGATGAAAAATCCAGCCCGACTATTAAGGAGAATACGTGTGTGGGAGCCTAAGAATACAAAGGGAGGAGACCCCCTGCCTTCCGAAAAAAAAAGGGGGGGGGGGGGGGGGCTGTTAGGCCGCCGCTTCCAGCTCGAGCCTCCTTGCCAAACTGTACATCGGCAGCCTCCCCGAGTCCATCATCCAGCCCAGGACCCTCCCCGTGAGCCGTGCCGTTGCAGGATCAATACCGTGTAGAACAGAGTAAAAGTCCCGTTGCGTTCGAATTCCGGTTCTCTCCCATCTTCGAGTCAGCGGTGGGGCCAAGCACCACACTGCCAGGTGTTCGGCAGTCTCCCGTCCCTCCCCGCACTCGCAGGCGGGCGTTAGGGCCTCTGGGACCCCTCGCAAAAACAGATAATCCCGTAGGCCTATTGCTCCCTTTCGGATCTGGATCAGCAGAGAACTCTTTGCCTTGCTGAGACCGTCGTGCCGTCTTAGGGTTTCATCTCGGAATATCGTCTCCCGCTGATGGTCAAAGTCGTCCGCCGGTCTGGTGATCGCCCTGCCGTCCCGTTCCTTCAGCCACCTCGCTTTCCAGGCGTCTTCTACTACCCTGTCCGTGTCTGCGATCCCCCCGTCCAGCGCGCGATCGTGCTCGCGGCTTTCTCCACCGCCGTGGGCTCCCGTAGCCCTACGGTTCGCGGCCGGCCCCTGTTGCCGCTCCTCGAGCGTAGTCTCTGTTGTATCTTGCTACATGCGGTAAGAATAACGCTCCCTGCGATCTTCTTGCCGCCTTGGCCGTCGTCTAGGTTGGTTCGCTGGAGTCTGGTCTCAAAGTCCGCAAGCCTTTTGTTGAGATATAGGTCCAACGGTGGCACCCATGTCTCCGTCTCGAGGTTGCGGATGGGGGGGTGTGCTTAAAGGCTCCCGCTACTTGGAGAACAATATCAAGAGCGCGGCAAAGGACAATACTAACTCAGGCCGACTATTGCGGAACGCGCTTAGCCACCTGAATCCTGAAGGGACCACCGTTCACCACTCTCATTGTACCCTGCAATAGGCTACGTCTCATGAAGGATGGTATTCTTTGATGATAGCCCGCCCAAAATTGAGTCGGTGCCGAGGAGGAGATGGTCTGCTCCGTTCTGGATCTTGGGATTGTTCTTTCAGAGCAGAATAGGGGTTCGTCTGGTTTAGGAAATCCTTCATGTCCGAAACGACCACCTCAATTTCAGCTGTTGTGTGGTTAATCATCATCTCCATCACAACGCTTCTCAAAAAATGACACTCGAACTTCTCACCGTGTCCTCATCAACATCTGACTGACTTGTACTGCTCAAGTGCCGGTCGCTTTAGAGCCATCAACAGAGTCACTCAAAACACCAACATCAACACCAAAACGGCTCCACGAGAGAAGCTACAACACCACCATCACTTGACCTGAACCTTTTAACCACTTCTTTCTGTTCCACACTTTCTTCAGCTTCAACCCCAACAAGACAACCATGTCCAACACGACATCCCCCCCACCGGGGCTCCCGCCCCAAGCCCAAGCGTTCAACCCGCTCAACCAGAGCGCCTTCCTCCTCTACGCGGACGGCACCAACCCAATCCCTTCCAACACTTACAGCGTCACGGAGATTTACCTGCAGGCAACCTCGCTGTCCATCCTGTACGGGTCGCAGATCGGCGCCTGCTTCATGATGCTAGCCGTGGTTCTGGGCATGACACCCCGCCCACGGTTCCGGCGGCTGCCGACGCTGATCAGCGTGGCGGCGCTGGCGCTCAACACGGCGCGCATGGTGCTACTCGCCGTATTCTTCACCACATCCTGGGTCGACCTATACGTCATCGTGTCGCAGGGCGCCTCGGTCGTGCCGCGCTCTGACTTCAGCCTCAGCGCCGCCGCCACCGTGCTCAGCGTGCCAGTGACTGTGCTCATCCTCGCTGCGTTGACGGTGCAGGCTTGGTCCATGCTGCGGTTGTGGTGTCCCATGTACAAGATCCCTGCTAGGGTGTTGTCGCTGGTGCTAGTGCTGCTGACGCTCGCGTTCAACATTACGACCACGGTGATCCAGGCGCGGGCGATTCTGTACGCCGACATCAGCCAGATCGCCGACTGGGTGCGCCAGGCCTACCTGGGGCTGATCACGGCCTCCATCTACTCGTTCTACTTCCTCTTCAACATCCGCCTCGTCATGCACATGTGGGGTGCGGGTTGAGGTGGGTAGGGCGGGGATGAAAGGGGGGGGTGGGGGCGGTGCTGATGGATGGGGGAACGTACCGGGAACAAACATCAGGATGCCGTTGGTGATGACGATAACATCCATTGCCTTGAGGCCCTTCAGGCTGGGGGAGGATGCTGCGGTTGGTCCCACCCACTAGCACCCTCCCCCCCAGTAATCTTCGCTGCCCTCGAATTCATCCAATTCGACCGTTTCGAACCCGGCTCCATCACCCAAACCTCCGTGATCATCGTGCTCCCGCTCGGCACCCTCGTCGTCCAACGCCTCGCCAACCCAGCCTGGTTCGGCACCGCCGCCCACACCGACTCCACCTCCTCCTCCGCCGCGGGCGGCGGCGGCGGTTCCGCCTCGGCCAACACCACCGGCACGGGACGCGGCAGCGTGCTCTCGCGCGGCGGCCTGTCGGGCGTCACGGCCACGAGCGTCACTAGTGCTAGTAGGCGGCCGTTGTTGACCAGTGTGAGGAGTAATAGCCGCAATGCAATCTGAAGTTTGAACCAGCCCGACGCCTCCCCTCCCCGACCAAACTCCGACCCGACCCAACGCAACCTCCGATCCTCCAAGTTAAACCACCTCGGCCTCCTGCACCGCCCGCTCAAACAGCAACTCCGCCTAAGAGCCACCCGTCGGCAAGCGCTCCTCCCGCCGCTCAATCCCATAATCCACCCTTACACCACCACCACCCCTCTCCAAATCCTCCCCACCCCCCACCACCCTCCCGTTCCCATCCCCATCCACCCACATCGCATGCGCTTTCTCTCCCACCTCCACCTCACTCCCAGCCCTAATATGCGTCTCCACCCTCCCACCCCCATCCCCCCGATGCACCCCCCCCACCCACACTCGTGGGTTTCAGGTTGTTCCTTTCAGGTTGGGCGTTGGCCAGATTGATCATCCAGGGTTGCGCGCTGATTTCCTTGGTCAAATACTTTCTTGACTTGCCGCTGATGGCGGATTGTAATTGTATTCCCTGGGCTGGTTGTCCATCCCAGACCCTTCAGTTCGGGCATCTTGTCTTAGTCATAAATTATCGTCGTTGATTGTGGTGGATGTCGGTTTGCGGAATGTCTATCCAAAACAGTGCGGCCTGAGAACTGTGGGCTTGAATGTCACCGTGTCCAAGGAAGGTGGTGTTTTGGTCGTTGTTCCACTCATGTTCATGGCCCCTTCCTTGGGGTCTCGCTCCAATCCGTGCAGTCCAATGGTGCGTTCTTTCCTTCTTCGGGTGAGATAAGATTCCCAACCTCGATCTGGAAATTAAGAAGCTCCTGTGTTCGAACCCTGGGTCCCTTCGCCCTCCTTCCAAGGTGGTAGCCACGCGTCCATATTCTGCTCTAGATGGCTTGGTCGCACTGAAAGATTTCAACGCAGCGCAACGACATACACTATTTCAGCCTATGGAAGACTTGGACATTTTGCCCGCTCGGCACTTCTCACACTCGAACCTCAGGCCGGAGCCTCTACGACTACCACGCAGGATTCATTTGGGCCACCAGAACGAAAACCTGCACTCGCCTAGCAATCATTTTCACACCGACAAACCAACCCCGAGAAAGCACCGACCAAACACAACCGAACGAGGAGAGACGGCCGGTCTCGTCAGACCAACAACGTCTGGACTCGCCGTCTTAGTGGCCAAATTCGAGATGCTCGGCGCTGCCGGTGACGGTAACGCAAGAGCCTTTCGACAACCTGCTAATCTGGCCCTGTCACAGTCGATCACTTCTAAACCGCCCGCTTGTACGCAAGCTCCATTGAGTAGACGGACACGCCACAAAGGCACCGATCAACCCCCCATTCCTGCTCGTGGGACTTCCAACGCCGCCGCCGACAAGATTACAGCAGCAACCCTATCGTTGGCCGCAATGATACGCAGCGATCTTTCCAACCTAAACACAGACCAGGAAGCATGGGAAGATCATACGCCGGAAGGACCGGCAGACAGCGGCACATCTGGGGACTAGGTGTCTCCGAAGGCTTCACCGGATCCGATTGTGATAGACGTAAAGCACACGGCCACCACCATACAACAGGTTGGTCGTGCCACTGAAGTGTGGGTGTGCAGGGCCCCGCTATCCGTGGCAGAGAGGAGGAAGGTATTTGAGGGACAAGCAGGTTCGTGTAGCATGCCTCACTCCTCATCCGAAACCACCGTTAACCCACTAAAGCCTGTAAAAAGAATATTGCTGTCG
This sequence comes from Chaetomium globosum CBS 148.51, assembly GCF_000143365.1. NCBI lineage: Eukaryota > Fungi > Ascomycota > Sordariomycetes > Sordariales > Chaetomiaceae > Chaetomium > Chaetomium globosum. Next base: position 400,833 of record NT_165981.1, read on the forward strand.
CAGCTCATGCTTTCACACCGGCTACTCCGCACTCTCAGAAGACTCTAGTTCACGACAAAAAGTCATTGTCCGAGCCGAGAGCGTACCCTCGTGTTACCGATCCCCAAGGGCCACCGCCAACTAGCTTATTCCCAGGAACACGGTGCCGAGATCCTGCCACACACCGTGGACTACCGTCATGGGAGCGTCGCCCCCAGTGGGTTACCGATTATCAGCAAACAAAAGAGAGCCAGAATAAACGCCCCAGCGTCGCAGATCTGCGGCGAGCCTTTGACCCACAGCAGTGCCCCAGACCCGGTGGGCTATTCAGTGCCTCGCTCCCAAACACACCGAACCGAACATGGCCTGTCAGCTCCGGGAGACCGGACGGAATGAGGAATCAGTCAACCGCGCGGGGCTCGAGGCCACAGCTGCGTGGACAGGCCCATCGCCGAGGCGGCATCAATGTTGCACCTTCTCCAACTCGAATCCCTGAACCACAGAATAAAACCCATGCCCGGCGACGCGCAGAGACACCCACCATCAGGCAAGCCGAAGGAAAGGGTCTTCGGACAAACCTCATAAATGAACTGTCGCGAACTATGAGTCGGAGGAACGGAGGTCCCAAACAGGACCGCAGTACCGATCGAACCTTGATCGATGCGTCAGGTTCTACTTGGTCGGATTCAGAGCCATTGCTGCTGTCAAGGACGGTTTCTGCCGAAGGTCGCACCATTTGCGACTCAAGCGATGCTAACACTGAAGGAATGTCGCCAAACAAAAGAATTGTCCAAGGTGCTGCGGAGCCCTATGTGAACTCTGGGGACATCCTGAAAGTTTCTACAGGGACAACAGGAGAGGAACCAGCGTTATATATCCAACACTGGAGGACGAAGGGGGATAGAAGATCATTGAAGTCCAGTCCAAGCCTGCCGAAGATTATCCATACGACCATTGCCGCAAGCACCCGGAGCAGCATACGCCAGAGTTCTTCCCCAGATACTAGTAGCCTAATACACCACGGCGTAACGCCGACGGAGTCAACGCGCATCCAACCGCCCGCACTTTACACAGGCCGGTCGGGAGGTGATACTGCAGGGGGAACTTCCGAGGCCTTTGGAAGCGATGTGGCAAAGTCAACAGAATCATCTCCAGTGAAAGAAAGAATACATTTGTTCGAAAACATGGGTCGCCCCCTAAACATCCAGGAGAGCGCTGCGCCAACGTCTCGACGCAAGGCGGGAGAACCACCCAAAATCATTGCCGAAGGATTGCACGTGGAGAAGCGGCAAACCATGGCAACGCAGGCTCGCATCCCAAACGCTGCGATCCGTGTCCCTGACCGGTCGCCGAAAGGTGGATGTCACGAAGGGCCGCAACGAACCCATCTCGAGGATCCCAATCTTGAAGAGACATGGGCAAGCAGCCGCCACTGGCGTCGGCTCACCACAGCCTTCCTTGCCAGATCCCAAGCGGGAGTCGAGCTTTTCGTTCAAGGCCACGTTCCGGAAGATCTCAAAATCCAACAAGAACTTCGAGAGCAGACTACCCTCCGTAACCAAGACCGTCACTGGCTTCAGGGCAACACCCTCCCTCGAGCTCCTCAACAAGACTGCCAAAATTGCCCCTCGGCCTATCCACAAGGCCCACCTGAACGCCAAACCTACCCCCGCCCACAGAAGCAACGGCACGCCAAACGAAGACCACTCGGCGTGGACCAAGCCACCGACCCACGTAAATAGCAATACTGGCATGACCACGGGTATGTCATGGGGCCGCCGCGCTGCAGCTGCGGCACTGGACATCGGGCGCCGCTTCAAGACCCAAACTCAGACACAAACCCGCAAGGCCAGTACCTCGGGGCCGTCGGCCCTGTCATACACACCGCCAGCGAACACCATCCCCGGTAGTATCGTGGGGGGTGACGGTGGGGAATCCTATGGCGACGAAACAGTTATGGGCGTGGCACTAACGGCAGGGGATGCTGAACCCGAAGTGGGATGGCACTCACGCTCGGGTATGGCCATGGGTGGCATGGTGCCGTCGGGGTATGGCTGTGATCGCGGGGGGTAGGACGCTGCTGCTGCTGTTTCACCGGGGCTGCTGCTGCCGGGTGTGGTGGTGGTGGCGGCGTCGGAGTGTAGGTTGGTGCATCCGCGGCCGGCGAGGGTGGTGGATCTGGGGAGGATTCAGGGGTTTGGTGGTGTGTGTGTTGGTTGAGTTGTGGGGTGGTGGAGGGCGTGGGGTAAGGGGCGGGTGTTAGGGTGAGATCGTAGTGTCGTTTGGACGGGGATGCTGCCCATATTATGGTCTGGATTATCATGAGATTGGGGCTGCATTGTTGGCTCGGTGTTAGTTTGGAGGTTGGTGTTTTATTTGCATGTCTTTTCTTATGGTTTAGGTTAATTACAGTAACAATGCGTAGCCCGAAGCCCAAGCTTCTGCATTACAAACGATATGGTTTATGCACCTTGTCGCCCAAGTTGAGACAGCATCCCACGAGGCCGGGAAGCTGGGCAAACACTCCATCAAGTAAGGGGGACAAGCTTTCATCGATCTTGATATTCTCTAACCCCTTCTACAAACATACCATACCCCACACCTTATGTCATGACACATTCAAGATCATCCCTCATTCAGGATACTTATAAACACAACTCTCCCACGACTAGCAACCCCCCTCTTCCTCTCACCCAAGCCCTTACTCGGCCATCACCTTCACTCAGCCCTCCGCCAAGCCCATCCCCCGCCCAATCTTCCTCACCAACGCCTTCTTCAGGTACCACTCCCGCGCCAGCCCGCGCGTCATCTTGGCAAACGTCTGCGGCGCGATCCGGCCGCGCTCCACCGCGCGGCCCAGCACGAAGATGGCGTCGGCCAGCGCCCGCTCCTCGGCCACCAGCTCGTACAGCTGGTTGCCCACCACGGTTGGCGCCACCAGCAGCTCGTCGATGTCCGGCTCCGGGTGGCTCGCCGAGTTCTCGATCACCCCGTCCGCCTGTCGTAGTGAGTCCTGCAGGATGGCGGTGTTGGAGGTGAGGAGCGCTGTGAGCTGGGTCAGTTGGGCGGACTCGGCTTGGATGATGGCTAAGGCCTGCTGCATGGCGGCGCGCTGGGCGTGGAGGCCTTGGAGGGAGGTGGCGTTTTGGGAGAGCGCTTTTTGGCGGTGCATGTAGAGGGTTTGGGCGAGCTGGTGGAGGAGGTGGTCTTTTTCGGGGTTCGGGGGGATTGGTGGGGCGGGGACGGCGGAGGGGGAGGGGATGGAGAGCGTGAGGTCGTCGTCCATTAGGTCGGGAGGCGGTGGTGGTTTTGGTTTTGGCTGGGGTTGCACGGGAGGCGGCGGTTGTTGCCATGTTGGCGGAGGGGTGCTGTACTGTTGGGGGTGTGTGAGGTTCGCCATGTGCCGGGGATCCACGGGCGGGAGGGGCTGTTGCGAGCCCGGGGAAAAGCCCGCTGGTGGAGGCCCTTGATACTGCGGAGGGTGAGAAGGAGGGGGATGTTGAATCTGAGGGTTCTGGGCAGGAGCAGGTAGCGGGCCTTTCTGCGCCGGTGAAGGTCGTGATGCTTGCGGCGGCAGGGGAGGAGCTGTCTCGTAACGCGAAGGGCCAGCTCTCGCGGGCTCACGATGCGACATTGGTCGCCCGTTCGGCGCATGGTGACTTGGCTGCCCACCAACCTTTGGTGGAGGGGAAGGAACTGGGGGGCCTGCTTGCTGAACCGGGGCCGGGGAGGGTTGTGGCCGAGGCGCGATATGGGCCGCGGTCTGGGGCCCCGGTTTTGGGGGGGGTGGAGGCGGTCGCGCATCGTCGGGTGCCGCGGATTGTACTCGACTTGTAGGCCTCGGGGCGAGGTCCGGAGGCAGCGGAGGTACGGGAGGTGGTGTGTTCATTTGTCGGGCGGGAGGAGGCGGCCCCTGTTGGCGGGCAACAACCGGTGGCTCCTTGGCAAAGATATCTTGTAAAATGGCGAGGAAGTCCAGGATGGTGGACTTCTAGTCCATAATCAGCCATATGTCCCGTGACTTGATAACCCATTACAGCTTACAATCCCAGAATGTTGGCGAATCCACCACGTAGGGGTGATAGACCTGGCCCTGTGGATCAACGTGCTGCCCAGGACGGACCACCATGGTCTCGGTCGGGGTCACGTAGGCCAGGGGGGGCTCGCGTGGGTAGGCGTGCGGAACCCATATCGAGATCGGGAATCGGTAGGTTGCGCCGCGGAAGAGGACCGGTATTGTGCCCGAGAGGTGGAGAAGCAAGGCAGAGTTGCCGTCGGGGAATGCTGTAAACACATGGTCAGCCCAGGCCACAGGCTACCGCCAAAACAGAAATACCGGAGATTGAACTGCGTACTGTGGACATCGGTTCGCGGAGAGAGAGATGGATACTGCGACAAGGCCTGGGCTACATCGTTGTAGGTTCGGTTGACATCGTGATATTCCTGGGGGGCGGGGGAGAGGGGTCAGCTTCTTGGCTTCGATCGATGAGCGAGTCCGGGCGGCGCACACTTGTCAAGACGCTGTAGAGCCAATTGAGAACATGTTGTTGGACCACCATGTTGGGTGTCGTGGTCGCGTCAAGGCGCTATCAATGCATGGCCTTGCACTGTTGGTGTGTTCGTTGCGGGAGCCCGTAGGCAGCGCCATGCCGTCGGCGCTCGTTGAGGTTCTGTGGAGGTGCCAAGCCCCTCCGATCGCGTGCCTTGGCGCGCCATGACGAAGCCAGATTGCTTGGCGGGGTGGTGGCCCAAGCTCCTCAGCCCTTGCCTGCCGGGAACCAGTTCGGCTGCCGACGGCAGTGCAGGCATGCGGCGGTCGACCCTGCATCGTCTGTGGCGCGCTTCCTCGTGTGACCCCACATGAACACCACGCCACATGACGAGGTTCTGCATGTTCCGCATCGAATTTCGCCAATGTGAACCCCGCGCCCCATGGCAGCATTGACTGACATCGACACCAGTCGGGTTTCAGACGTTTTTATTTCAAGAAACAGGGGGGCTGATGCTTCAACATCCCGCCCCCAAGGCCGGTAAAGCCCGCGACCAGCCGGAAGATACGGCAATGACGGATGACGCGAAAATAAGAGAAGGTCACCGTTTCGGGCTGGCCGCGGCCGTTGTCGGCCCAGGGCACAGGTAGGTCCTCGGAATCGGCCAACAGCAACTCTTTGTGTGCGATATTTTCTCTTCGTCCCCACCGGGCTCTAATGGATAGAAGGGGATTAGTGTTTTCCAGAAACCCGATGCCGCACGGTGGAACAATTAAGCACAGAAACGAAACAGCGCCAGGGGCGAACTTTGTGGTCGTCTGAGGTTTGGCGATTACAAAGAGGGCCCACTCCTCCGAGCCAGAACCTGCGACCGCTTGCTCGACTCATCATTGTCCTTCCTTCCCAAACAGTGGTCTTGACTGAGTTTTCTCCTTCCAACTGTTTTTTACATGCCCACGCCACATCTTAGTTTTCGCACGGCTGAGGGGTATTACAGAACTTATTCTGTATACTCCTTGCGTCAGGATCTTTCTCATCTATCTTCCTTAATCTCATAGGAAACAACAGCATTATTTTCCGCTCCCCATTGGCTAGTGGCAGCGAATTGGCTTATTCTTGGTTGCACAGTCCCAAGAAACAGCACCTAAACCCCAGCGAATCCAGTCGGGTCCGTCCCACCATCGGAAGCCATGCTTCCTTCGATCCCCGTCTTGGCCGACTATGGAATTTCTCCAACCCACGGCTTTCTCCCAGACGTCCTGCCGTTGACGCGGCTCCCGGATCCCTACTACAACAAGTGGGAGGCCATCGTCGCCAACCTACAGGGCCTCATCCTCAGCAGGCGGCTGCGGGGAGTCGTCGATCGCCTCCCTGTGCTCTCCACCATCGGTCTGGAACATGACGCAGAATGGCGCAGAGCCTACATGTTGCTATGCTTCATGGCACACGGGTACATTTGGGGTGGTGACAGCCCCAGTGACCGCCTGCCGGCCCCCATCTCCGTCCCGCTGCTGGAGATCGCCGAGCACCTTGAGGTGCCTCCCGTCGCCACCTACGCTGCGGTGTGTTTGTGGAACTTCAAGCCTCTCTTCATGGACGAGGAGATCGATAATCTCGAGAACCTCGCCACCCTGACCACCTTCACCGGCTCGCTCGACGAGTCGTGGTTTTACCTGGTTTCGGTGGCCATGGAAGCCCGAGGAGCCCCCATCATCCCGCTCATGCTGACCGCTATCGCCGCGGCTCGTGAGGACGATGCAACAACGGTGACGAGCTGCCTCAACACGTTCGCCGAGCGTGTGGACGACCTTTCCGCTTTGCTGCAACGCATGCACGAGAGCTGCGACCCGCACATCTTTTATCACCGGATCCGCCCCTTCCTCGCGGGGAGCAAGAACATGGCCGACGCCGGCCTACCTCAGGGCGTCATCTACGAAGACGGTTCCGGTAACGAGACCTATCGCCAGTACGCCGGTGGCAGCAACGCGCAGAGCAGCCTTTTCCAGTTTTTCGACATTGTCCTCGGCATCGAGCACCGCCCGACAGGCGAGAAGAAGGCCACCTCGGGTGAGGAAGCGGAACGACAGGGCCGGGCTCCGCCGCCGAACCACAACTTCATCTCCGAGATGCGCCGGTACATGCCAGGCCCGCACGCCCGGTTCCTCGGCGACGTGCAAGCCGTGGCTAACTTGCGTGGCTATGTCGAACGGAACAGCGCCAACCGCCCGCTGGCCGTCGCCTATGACGCCTGCCTATCCATGCTGCGCTCCCTGCGCGACCGCCACATTGCTATCGTCACTCGGTACATTGTCATCCCGTCGCGCGAGGTCCGCGCTCGCAGCCGAAGCCCTGAAACCACTCGCCGCAGGGTTAACCTGGCCACCGGCTCCCGTCAGCGTGCGCCGGGCATCGCGTACCATGCCGAAGAGCCAGACGCTGCGAACGGGGGCAAGAAGAACCTAAAGGGCACCGGCGGCACGGCGCTGATATCCTTCCTGAAGCAGGCGCGAGACGAGACGGGCGAGCCCGCCGTAGAGGAGTGGACCAAGCGGTTCATGAGCCGCCGGCCGCGGGCCGAGGGCCAGGGAGACTTCTTCGCCGGTAAGCCCGAGGAGGGGGCCGGCCTCGAGGTTGTGGCGGACACGGAGGAGGTGACGATGCCCGGGCTGGCCGGGAGCTGGACCATGGACGATGACGTTGGCGGAATTTGTAATTACTAGGGGTAAAAGGGGCAGCGGGAGTTTAGAGCGTTTGTAGAGTACAATTTTCCTAATAGACGGGCGTGATACTTTTTGTACGGCAACTGCCATCTCATTTTTCACCGTCATCAACACACACTGGTCACAATAAAGGTTCACACGAGGCGACAGATAAAAAGATTGCGCTAACATGACAGAAAAGCATATTCCTGTCCTATGGTAGTATCCAAAAATGAAGCCAAGCCAAGCAGTCTAAACCAAATACTGAGTGCTCTGTATCCCAAAATCATTCACCTCTCCTAGCCCACCCAACACGTCCGCTAGCCGCACCGGACAGACATGTACCTCTAATTATCACTCCTTCACCCCAAGCCTCGCAAACTCCCGGTCCCAATCCTCCTTCTCCTTCTCTTCCATGTCGGGAGGACTCATCCTCTTCGCACCCTGCTGCCGGGCCCCAACACGCTCACCTTGACCCTCCCCTTGATCTTCACCTTCCCTGTCACCCTTCCCCTCACCCTTCCCCTCATCCTCACGGTCATCATCCCCATCATCATCCCCATCCTGATCCCCCTCCCCCTCCTCCTCCTCTTCCTACTCATGGGTAGCCTTAGCTTGTAAATGCCCCATGTACGCCCCGAAAAGGCCAGGTGAGAATCCGATTGCCTCTGGAGACTCTGCTCCTTCTGGGTAGGGGCCAGCCTCATCGATCCTCGCACTCCGAGAAGCATAAAACTCCACTTCTATGGAGAATACAAAGGAGGAGTTTTGGACAGCTCTCCCCGCCAGACCCCCCTTCAC
>NT_165981.1:409011-414840 GCF_000143365.1 Chaetomium globosum CBS 148.51
TGGTGGTCGGGGGTGGTTGAAGAAAGGTGGAGGAGTTGCAGATTTCAGGAGCGTAGGAGTGGTTGTTGCGGTCGTTGGAGGAGTGAGGCGCCCGTAGGCTGGCGCTGATGCGGAGTGGTTCGGCGGGGAGTGCTGGTGCTGCTCGGGGGGCGCCGGAGCCGATGGACTGGTGGGGGGAGGGCTTTGAAGTAGCGCGAGCCTGAGGAGACAGAGGTACGGGGTGAGGGGGCAGGAGGCCGGTGGGAGGCGCTGATGCGTTGGGAAGCCATGCTTGCTGTGGGTTAGAGCTGTTGGTTGGGATTTGGGTGTGGGTTGTGCTGAGGGTAGGGGAGTAGGCACTTTCGGCATTGTCAAAGGTGCCATGGATGGGGTTTATATCGCTTGGATGGCGGGTTGTCACAATGGACTTGTCCGCTGCTTGCTGAACAGCACCTGCGGGAGACGCATGGCGCTGGACGCCGCACCGCATTGATTGACCAACAGTTATGCCAAAGCTGAACAAAGAAGTACCAAACCAGCTTCGGTTTGGTATACCGCCACGAATTGTGCCAGTGTTTGACAGGACGCAGAGATCAAGTGTGCAACAACCGATGTGTGCTCTATTCAGCGGAAGTGCGCCGTTAAGACCCCGCTAGACTCGTCTCTGTCTCCCCCATTTCACCCGGCGTGATTTCCTTATTCAAGAACGGTGGGCGGGCCATGAAATAAATTTGCGGCACCGGCTCGAGACTGCGGTTGAGGCGAAGGGTCTGGGACCTGCACGAATGTGATAGTCTGGCCAAGGACAAAGAGATTGTGTATGCGCATTGAGATTGCATCGGCCAAACGCCGCCCATGAGGTGCTTGATAATCCCGACATCCGAGCATCCAGTCCACCCAATCTGTATCGTACATGTTTTTCCCAGGTCTCGTACATGTATCCGTCCGCACCGTCGTGTTGTTCGCTTTCTGGAATGGTGTCATATGCGTTCGGTTACTCGGGACTGGCAGTATTTAGTACGCAAAGCGATCAGAAGGGCCAGTACTACAAACCAGAGAATGGCGCCGGCAAACCCGCTGGCTAAGAATGTGACGGCAACCTTTTGGTGGGTTAGCGGGGGGCTTGTGATAACGAGGACGGTAACAACTCACACCAAAGGCAGCAACACTGCGGACAATGGGGGCGTTCTCGGAGGTGACAAAAGCATTGTAGACGCCGGTGATTGGGTTGTAAGAGCGGCGGGAGCCGCCGAGACGCTTGGGAGCCATTGTGATGAAGTGAGTTTGCGATCTTCGGTGATGGAATGCGGAAGACTTGATGCCCGGACCCGATCTTGGCGGCGATGCAAAGCCGAAATTTTGGGCGAGCAGGGATGTGGAATGCACGGGCCCATGGACGCACGAGCCACCACCGCTTGAATTGAATTGATCGGCCAGCACCGAGACCGGGCTGCCCAAAAGCCCAGAGTCTCAACCTGAGTTGCCGTTCCCTCCTCTCAAGGGAACAAGTTGGCCATCGGCTAGGGAGTCACAGATGAAAACAAATTTGTAACCACCAAACTAGCCGCAGCGCCTATTTCTTTTTTAGAACCACATTAGATATTACCTCAAGTCACTTGCGACTTCCATCGACTTCTTTCCGTCATTGCTTGCGGATCAGAACAATGCAAACAAACAACGGAACAATCACGTGTGTTGGTGACATCACCCCACCACGATAGGCTGTCTCGCTGCATCCTCCGGAATCACGCTACATCTCTCTGTAACGCACCTCATGGTGTTTTCATTTTTTTTTGTGCTGCTGACGCATCCCGCATCTCTTGTGCCGAGCGTAAAACTTCTTACTTCATGAGCTTAATCAGCCTGGAGGAATTAAATCCTGGGCGATTTGCTTCACAATTTCCAAACTTCCTCTGATCAAACCATCAAACATTATCCCAACTAGATTGGTTAATACAATATCCTCTTTTTGCATTGCCCGGTTTTAACAATGGCTGAGCATACGATACTCACGCCATCGCCTTCCCCTGCGCCCACTGCCGCCACGGCGTCCACAGCGGCGACATCACCGCCCCCCACAACAGGGGATTGGGACAGGCCAGATCGGCCTGACCTACCGCATCCACGCTCCCGTCCCCTCCGCCCAGGTTCGGCGAAGGAGAACATGGCGCGAGATTTGATCTCGAACACCATGGCCGACATCAGCCGTGGGTTCGTAAAAAGGGCCGGTAGATCCCCGGACAAGAATGACCCAGGTTACCAACTGGGAGATGATGAGGGGTATACATCAATAGACGGCCTGTGTCGAGATCTCGACCCGGTCATCCATCTCGTCTGGAGATCAGGGACTCGTGAGTACCGTAGTATCCGTAAAAATCACCGGCATCAGTGTTAACCAACAATTCTCAAATTAGCCAGCCTTCAAATACCCTCGCTCCTTAGCATCGCCACCGAGTTCAACACATGGATGATCGGCTTCCCCCCGTCGCCAGACCACATCTTCCCGCTCCTCCGCAAATTAGATCACTGCTTCGCCAGCCTGCTCGCGGGCGAAGACATCGTCACCCACGAGTCCCTACCGGGATTTGAAAACGGCTTGCGGGGGGGCATGAGCACGACCGACATGATTCGTTGCAGGAGCACGGCTTTGGATGCTAGGACAGTAATCATGGCTGTTCTAGGTCGAATGGAGCAACGGGAGGGGGGTGATGGTGAGGGGGAGAGCGGGGTCGATGATGACGATGACCAGGACCTGGAAGCTCACTACATGGACGCGGCGCGGGTGTATGAGTATACCCTGGTCAAACTGGGGGAGACACTCGGTGGATCAGGGGTCGCAGATGTACCCATGATGGCGGATTAGCGGGAGTCGGGGTGGTTGGGGCAGCTTGCTGGGGATAAGGGAAGACCACTCTCCTAGTACACCAGGTCAATTTCGGCCATATTTGGGGTTTTTAACCCAGGAATGATCAAGATTGTTGGCGACGATCGGAGTTTGGGAGTGAAATCCGATATGGCAACAGGGGCCGTCTCCTCGTCACAATATGTGGGAAAGCTTCCCTGTGCTCACAACATTGCAACCGTCACCGGAACACAGTGCGGCGGTGTTTCTGACTTCAAACCCCCTCAAACTAATCCCGCTCAGCTCAGGTGCCCGAGTGTAACGAATATCATGCCAACAGCGACGCAAGTTGTCGTCTACCGACAAAAGTCTCAATTATCAGGCAATTTCACCCGCTGCTTACAGCTAGGAAACGGGAGTACATGGTAGTATGTGGCCTTGAAAAATGGATAAAGTTGCCAGCCGACGGGCAGCTCATCCTCGCTGTGTGTGTTTCAACATGCAATACTTGCAGGCGTGGAACTTGCAGTACCGACATTCCCAGATGAACCAGAAGGGGCCGCCACGGCAGACGGGCAGGTCCATTCGATCAGCGTGTTGTCCGACTTGACCATGACGAATGAGTGCGCGCAGTGTCTGGGGATTGCCATCTTGACTAACGAGAAGTATCGTGTCAGCGCGCTAAGAACTTTTCAACCTTTGGGGACTGCTAGTTCCTCGCACCTGAGAAGCAATGGATGGAGAATCCAGATGTTGACAGGTCGGTGTCATGGAAGCTTGTTTGCTAGTACTACATAAGCCGAGGACAAGACCGGCCCATAGCGGTTGTAGTAATGGTGTTGGTAGAAATGATTACAGGGGAGGAGGCGTTCTTATACCTGCCGCGGGTTTTCTAGGCGACCAGGGGCGACCACCAGGGTGGGCCAGTCGATATGCAGGAGGGAGTGCCCTCCCACCAGCTTCACAGATGGTTTATCAAACACCGAACATGCGTCACCAAACTCCATGCAGCCTCTGACCAGCATGGCTGTACATCACTCGGCCTCTACGGCCATTGGATTCAATTCGGGATGCTACACTTCATTTTGGTCAGTGTGAGTGCGTCGAAAGGACTTCACAGGCATCACCAATAGCTAGTTGTGACGAACCTACTTCAGGACCCTGTCCTGTTAGGGTTCAGCTTCGGTTGAAGGTAATCTCGCAAGGGTGCTTAGGTTCGGTGCAGCCAAAGGGTGCACAACAAAGGCTTGTCTCAACAGTAGGCTCTCGAGCTTGCAGCAAACTGTAGTTGTGATTGCTAACTGGAGAACTCCCAGAGCTCTCCAGAACAAGTGACTATATACCTAGCTAATTCCTGGGTGCTCAGTGTGCTCCGTCTGCCCTTGGCAACTGAGCTTCCTGATCACTGTTGAGCCATTGTTACCCTAATTAGTAATCTTTAACTACATCAAACGCGCTGATTTATCTGCGGAGTTAACTGTCTCAGAAATCATGCAAATCGATCTGCCGATGTGGTGCCAGCCGAGGGACTGAGGGAGCGAGGGGCCTCGAAGAAAGCAAGGATAAAGATTGCAACCTCACGCTGCCAACCGCGCCCATTGGCACTTTACAAGCGATGACGATGTCTAGGGACGTCTTTCTCGAGTCGAGAATCTCGACACCAGCTGTCACATGAGGGCAACTGACGGGCAGCAAATGGGGCAAACGGCGATACTATAGGTCACAGTGGGAGGACATTTGGGATGGTCAAGGCTCCTCCAAAAGCACAATACGGATTACTGGATCACTGGCCAGGCTTTAGTGATGTATCCACTGGATTGGATGATCAAGACGAGCAGGCGAGATGCTTTTTATTTCTTCTTTTCTTCTCAGGAGTAGAGACTCCAGGGAACGTCCCACAAATACCTACTGTAAGGGCTGAAGTATTCTATTTGTGAGCCTTTGAGGTGTTAATGGCTAGGTATTATGAGTTTCTTGACGAAAATGAATGTTGGAACAATAGTGTCGTTCTTCAATCCCAGTTTTGGGAACAACAGCAACGCAGCTCCCTAAAGGAGCGTCATTACACGACGCCATGCGACCGGCATGCCTTCTTTCTGTTCTCAGTGCGTCAACCATGTGTAAGGTACTTCCTCCAGTTTGACCCCCTCAGGGACAGTGGCACATCAACCAACAAAATGGGCCAGAACAGCATGAGCTAAAGTAGCGGGGACGTTGCGGGCAAGAAATCCCCAACAGTTGAATGTCAATTTGGGAGTCTGCGGCGTAATTGTGGGGGCCCTTTTAGTTGGCAACGTTGAAGGGAAAAGAAAATGGGTACTTTTATGGCCGCCAAAACCACACCGCAGGAGTGCGGTTAGAGGTCTTCCTACAAGATTTTCTCAAGGGCGAGACTGACCGTCGGAACCTATTGGGAAGAAACCAGGCGTTCAAGTTCACAACGTCCATACTTGTTTAAGAGCGTTGATTCTAATTATGGCTCGACATTACCCTCTTGCGTTCATTTCAACCGATTATGGGTGGCATTTGATGAATACGGCGATTTGTATTGCCGTTCTGTTTCCAGCCACCATGCGCCGCATACCTACCTCCAGGTATGTAGGTATGGAAACCCAAAAGCTAGCACTATTTTCATCTCGCCCATCCCCGACATATCACCACCACACTGAAGCTCCAAGCCATTGGTCCCTCCACATCAATAACTACCCCGCTGGGGACATGCTTGGTGGGTTATGGCGGGTCCCTACCACTTGCAAGACCTTTCGGCCGGGTCGGTGGGCGTTGCGGGCATAGCTGTTACCTTCATCATACCTACCGACACCCGCTACACCGCCTTGATAGTCTTGACGCCGTGAACTGGGCTAACGGCCAAGAACAACCCTCACTCAAGCGAGGCAAGAGAACGGGGTCCAAGCAGCCAAGAACCGGATACTTATGTATATGTGCTTGTATATCAATCACTCGAGCATGGGTTCCTCTTTGGCGCCGCAAACAAATATGAAAAGGTA
>NT_165981.1:415008-418113 GCF_000143365.1 Chaetomium globosum CBS 148.51
GGGCTCGGCTGGTTGATCATTTCTAGATTGTTATTAATCGCGCGGCTAGGTAAGTGTCTTGTAATCATGCTCGTGGCATGGTTCATGGCCTCCACTTGTTGGAGTTGGAGTCCAGTCAGGTACGTGAACCCCTGAACGTGCATCTTGACCCCTTCCCCCGCAGAGGCGAGACCACTTTGGTCACCAACCACAGGACAGCTGGGGGCGAAGTCCAGAAGCTGCTTGCCCATTTTGACTTCTTCCCTCCACTTCTTCCCCGCAATCCCCGAACCCCATTCCAGACGTGGGAATTCGGCTCGTCAATTTCCGTGAACCGCCTTGGCCGCCTTGGCGGACCACCAGGTTGCTACGCTAGAAGAACGCCAGACCAACGCTGAGCCGTCCCTCGTGCGCCGCATGGCAGGCGAGATCGAACTTGGCCCTGTGCCTTGCAGGTCTTCATGCGGCGGAAACCCGGCCCCGCTGGCCGTTTTCCGCCTTGTTTATCCCAACGCACGCCGAACCAGCACCGAAACGGCTAAGGCGCTCCAATGATGGTTGGCGATGACACCGACGGGGGTCCATTCCGTGCGGAGCATCCAAGATCGTGGTCCCGGGGACGCGGGGAGGGCGAACCGACGGAGTGGGAGATATGGGGAACGAGGGAGTATATGAGATGGCCCCTCCCCCTTCCCTTCGAGCCCTCTTCCTTTGCTTCCCCAGTCCATCCTTGACATTCCCCAACACGCGTTTCACTACCCGTGTTCTCAAGATCCGACACAATGGCTCGCGGCGCTGCTCTCTTCGGTCTGGCCTCGCTCCTCCTGGGCGCGGTCAACGGCCAGCTGCCCGGTGAGGGCGAGGAGGTCCACCCCAAGATCACCACTTACCGTTGCACCAAGGCCGGCGGGTGCAAGGCGAAGACCAACTATATTGTCCTGGACGCGCTCGCCCACCCCGTTCACCAGGCCACCAACGAGTACGGCTGCGGTGACTGGGGCCAAAAGCCCAACGCCACGGCCTGCCCGGACAAGGAGTCGTGCGCCAAGAACTGCGTCATGGACCCCGTCTCGGACTACAGCGCGTACGGCATCAACACCGACGGCGACAGCCTCCGTCTGCAGCAGCTGCTTGACGGCAAGCTCGTCAGCCCTCGCGTCTACCTCCTCGATGAGACCAAGCGCCGCTACGAGATGCTTTCGCTCACCGGCAACGAGTTCACCTTTGACGTGGACGCCACCAAGCTGCCCTGCGGCATGAACAGCGCCCTCTACCTCTCCGAGATGAAGGCCGACGGTGCCCAGAGCACCCTCAACCCTGGCGGCGCCTACTTCGGCACCGGGTACTGCGACGCCCAGTGCTACATCACCCCCTTCATCAACGGCATCGTAAGTTTTGGATGAGAACCGCGATGAAGGTACAAGAAGCTAACCTCAACAACCAGGGCAACGTTGAGGGTAAGGGGCGCGTGCTGCAACGAGATGGGACATCTGGGGAGGGCCAACAAGCGGGCCAACCACATCGCCCCCCACCCCTGGCAACAAGAAGGGGTCCCTACCTCTGCGAGGGCGCGGAGTGCGAGAAGGAGGGCGTGTGCGACAAGGCTGGCTGCGCGTGGAACCCGTACCGGGTCAACGTGACCGACTACTACGGCGCCGGCGAGGAATTCAAGGTCAACTCGAACAAGCTCGTCACCGTCGTGACCCAGTTCCACGCCAACCGCAAGGGCAAGCTCGAGTCCATCCACCGCAAGTACGTGCAGGAGGGCCGCGTCATCGAGTCGTACGTCGTCGACGCCCCCGGCCTGCCCTCCACCGACAGCATGATCGACGAGTTGTGCTCTGTCACCGGCGCCGACGCCTTCATGCGCCTCGGCGCCATGCAGGGCATGGGTGAGGCTCTCACCCGCGGCATGGTTCTCGCTCTCAGCATCTGGTGGGACGAGGGCGGCAACATGAACTGGCTCGACGCTGGTGAGGCCGGCCCCTGCAACCTGGATGAGGGTCACCCCTCCGAGATCGTCAAGGTCGAGCCCGCCCCGGAGGTCACCTTCAGCAACATGCGCTGGGGCGAGATTGACTCCACCTACGAGACAGGCCAGGACGGCAAGGGCAAGGGCAAGAACGGCAACGGTAAGGGGAAGGGCAAGGATTGCAAGAACTAAATGACTTGCTCGGCGGGGTGTAATTACTACTTGTAGATAAAAATGTGATTGACGTCAATACATGACTGTCTCATTCTATCATGGGCCCATATCTATGTGACCGTTCTTGTAGCTCTACCTAATAATACAAGGCCAATGGTTCCTTACGCGCTTTTTCGCCATTACCAATCCCATTAGGTTTGCTCATCCTCACGCTGCCGCTGAACAGCCTTATTTAGGCACTTCACCCCTGAGCTGCCGAAAATGATCCCAGCCCTCAACCTGGCTGTGCACGACCGAGCCCACGTAGATAGACAGCGGATGCCACGTCGCCAGATTCCACATATCCTCCACACAAACGAGCCTACACCACAGAGACGGCCAAACATCATCCAGCAACACCGTCCCCAACACCCTGACCGCCCCTTCAAAACCCGGCGCTTTGTGGGTTGACGGATCCACTTCGTCAAGCTTCCCAACCAGTATGAACGGGCCGAAATCCGGATCATCTGGCGTCGCAAAGGCAGCGCCGGTATACGACTCAACGGAGCTCTTGTCAGCGACCAGAAACGCCGGGGCGACCAAGCCATCCATTCCAGCGCCGCGGTTCTCGTTCAGCCCCTTGAAGTGCTTCCTCGCACCGTCCACATCCTCTTCCGCAATGCCTACATCCCGCCCATCCACCCACCGAATCTCCATCTTGTCCCGAATCCCCTCCACCCCCTTCACGCCCTCCCCCCACTTCGCCACAACATCCTCCCTCAAACCTCTCCCTAAACCTCTTCCCACTCCCCCCTCGCCGCACCCCTTACCACACCCGATACGCGACCAAACCCACATGTACCTTCTTTCCACTAAACCCTCTCCCAGTATCGGGAGCTGCAAGGCAACAGCACCCGGATTCCTTCTCTTTTACGGCCGTCCTGATCTTCTCCCCTTCTTGTGGCTCTTGGACAGACGAGCGCGATGAGTCGCCGCCTCTC
>NT_165981.1:418213-505055 GCF_000143365.1 Chaetomium globosum CBS 148.51
CCGCGCGAACGACAACTAAACTAGACCGTCCATTCCTCCCCCTTCCCCATCATCCTTCTTAGTTATTCCCTTGCCCCTAATCCCTCCTGGGATTTCACTTTCGGGGTGTTATACGCCTCCCCTACACGCATGTACAAGGGCGGTCCCCACCCGGTGCGGCCGAGACCATGCCCTTCCTCCGCGGGGGTGCACCTCCTCCTCGTCATCGTGCGCCAGCCGCCCCCAAACTCGTCCCGCACCAAGCGCCCCACCCCGCTGCTGATAGACCCCATAGCGCAGCAACGAGATCGGGGGGGTAATACTCCTGCATGCGCGTCACGCCGTGGAATTGGATGTAAGCGGGCCAGTCCGGTGGGCGGGGGGAAGGTGAGGGGTTGGTGGGCGGGGAGGGTGGATTTGAAGTTGGGGAGGGGGAGGAGGGTGGTGAGGTCGAGGCGGCGGAGGATGTGCGTGAGTTGGGTGAATTGGGAGAGGAGGTGGGGTTTGTTGGGGGGAGAATTTGGTTCCGCCGGGGACGGGCGGGGCGGCGGCGATGGCGGTTTGGAGATTGCTGGCGAGGCGGTCTGCGTGGGTGGCTGCCCAGGTGTGCAGGCGCGTGGTGATGGTGTGGACGTGGGTGAAGAAGAAGTCGGCCCAGAGGTTGGCCACGCTGGGGAGGGGAGTGGTGCGGTTCGGGGTGGTGGCCGCGTAGTGGGCGGCGAGGACGGTGTCGAAGTGCGTGAAGGCGTCGTAGACTTGGTTGTAGGCTTTGCGGGCCCTGTCGGAGGGCGTGGGCATGCTGAAGTGGATCATGTCGCAGACCTTGAGGAGGTGTTCGGCGGCGAGGTCGATGTTTTGCAGTGCGTCGAGCTTCTTGTCGGCCCAGCGGCGGTCTGAGAGGGGGACCATGCCTGCCCAGAGGCGCTGTCGGCACATTTCGAGTTCGAAGTCGATGTCTGATAGCAGATCGAAGCCGCCAGCGGAGAAGAGTGATTTGACGTCGGTTAGGTCGGGCAGGCCGGCGAAGCAAAGAGAGAACCGGGTCATCGCCGCATCGCCGCGGAGGGAGTTGTTGTTGTACGGCGGCGGAGCCCAGTCATTGTACGGCTTCGCCATCTTGGAGATTTCGTCGGATGAGAGCGTTGGCAGCGTCGTCAGCTGGCCGTTGGGTAGTGTGTGGTTCGCAAGGAACTCCATGAATCTACCCATGGTCGCAACCGGGAGTGGCGTCTCATGAACCCAGATCTCGTTGCCCGTCTGGGGCTCATTGATGGGGTTGACTAGACCGATTGTTTTGCCGGTCGGGCCGTTTGGGTTCGGCCATGCTCGGCGAGACATGGCAATGAACCTAGCGTTTGTTGTTGCAAACACAGCACGTTGTTGAACTGGTCGTGAGAAGCTCCAGTTGTTGCTGCGTGCCGCGACTGCCGCGCATCGGCGTAGGGACATGCCCATTATGAAGGAAGAAACCGCTCGCTGCATTTTCCGACACCTCAGCTAGGTATTCCCGCTTGGTCAACCAGGGCATCCTCGTCAGACAATGCGGTATTTTATTATTCTGGACCGCTGGCTTGACAAAAACGCTGTGTGTCGCCGAGACAACGAGCCAACATGATGAGATCAGTTGGATCTGATGTTTTTGTGTATTCAAGTCGATGTAACTATCCAAAGTTACGAGTTTTAGCTTCAGATTTATCTCAATTTTGCAACATGCTTTGGCAAACCCAACCCCCTCACAACCCCAACTCGTCCCCATCGCCCAAAAGAAGCATGCCAAGGATTTCCCCACAGAGATCGTGCGGGGATTCAACGCGGGCGCTGGCCGGTTCGGGCCCGTCTCCATATTCCCCATCTGGACCCTTGCCGGACCTGCTCGAATCTGGCATCTCGGGAAGGCCGCTCCGGAGGACAACGCGACACTTTGACCGAGTCCCGACGCATGGACGCCCTATTTACTGGCGTTTACGGCCAATTCCATGGACAATGTCTTCAATTGCTAAGTGTCTTCGTTTTTAGGACCGCTGGTTGATTTTCTCTCTCTTTTCAACGTTGATTGTCGATCAAAACTTGAACTCGGGTCCCGGTCCAAGAACTTGGCCGAGTTTGTTGATCCTCCTCCCTTTCCACTCCACAACCCGGACTTAACCCTGTGATACCCACCACCACCACCACCACCACCATGAAGCTCGAAATCCTCTTCACAGCCGCCTGGCTGGCGGCCACCACCACGGCCATCGGCCCCGCCACACCAGAACAGCCGCCCCGGCTCCAAGGCAAAGCCGAACGGATGGCCAACTGGCGCTGGCCCAACCCCTTCGCCTCCGCGGAGCACAAGAAATTCACCGCCGCCTGCGACGTGCTCAAATCCTTCAAGGCGAGCGAATTCATGCTCGACGACCTGGCCGTCAAGGCCCCCAAGGGCCTGCTCGAGTACCGCGACGCGCTCAAGGAGGTCTTCGCCACGCGCGAGTACCCGGGAAGCTGGGAGGGCATCGACCCCCACGGCTACGACCGCGACCTGCTCAGCATGGACTACGACGACATGCCGCTCAAGGTGCGCGAGTGGATCGAGGAGCAGGAGCGCACCGATGGGCCTGGTAAGGGGCTGTTTGCCGTGTACATGCGCCCCATGCCAGGGACCAGGGTGTTGCATACCATCAAGGTGCCCGAGGCGCCGGTTACGGAGGAGTGGCGCGCGCGGGATGAGGTGCGGGTGGCTATCTTTGCGCCCGGTGCGGTGTATGAGACGGCGCCGTTGTGGGTGGCCGAGGGGAGCAAGTGCGAGGGTAAGTTCTTAGTCCCACAGTTTCCTTCGTTTGGTGGTTGCTAACGTTGAAAACCTGCAGGTCCGCTTCTCGACCTCTCCAAGTACAGCGGCAAGCTCGTCGACGGCGGTGTCGTTGCGTACCCCATCCACCACAGCATGCCCAAGCGTGCCCGGGGCGAGCGGGATATTGAGTTCCAGATTCAGGCGCAGGTTCTGCAGCTGAACGAGGGTGAAGAAGCGGCGAGTGAGAAGACCGAAGAGGCTGAAAAGGTTGAGAAGAAGGAGAGCACCGAGAAGGAGGAACTCTGATTTGCGTCAACCGGCATTAGAGGAGAGGAAAAAAGACGAAAAGGCGAACATTACACACCGACTATGCACCCATACTACATTTCCTTTGTTGCATCTTACGCATATTACGAATAACTACCATTTAACTATACTCGAAATACCACACACACCTTCCCAAGTCATCGTGGCGATACCTTGAGCTTTACATCAGTAAATATCCCACATTTTACCACAAGCATGTCAAGGCTATGACATGATTCCTTCGCGGAACGCATCTTAGACATCAACTGCGCGTCTTTATGATGAGAACGTGAAGGTGATGTAGCCTTCCCATAGAAACTACAGAGCTGGGCAGATGCGGCCACCCAATGTCCTTTTGCTTTTATGTGGCCCATTTCTATAACTCAAAGTTTGTCCCAGGAGTTGGGTTTCGTTTTGTGCCCAATTTGTGTTCATTTCCACCATCCTCTCTTGTACTTCGAGATCGTCCCAGGACTATCAACCCGAGAACGTTCAATGGCCGGAGAGACATCCCTGCTACCAAAGTGTGTGATCCCGCCCACGGTCCTCGATTCCGTAATTGGTTGGTGCGCTTAACTATATTTATTAGCCGCGTTAGTTGGAGAAACCAAAATTGCCGTCTCTCGTTGCCGCTCCTTTTCAGGATATAACAATCCCCAGTAGGGTGCTTTTCAGCGCTTGTTTTCTTACGTTGGAGTTCCATGCATGACCATAACGTTGTTCTATTCAGGTTCATGGCAACTTCCTTCATCTTTTCTATCACCTAATAACTAGCGCAAACTCATAGTTACCCACTCACGACCATGCGACCGTCGTGCCTCTTCTGGGGTTTGACCGGCTCACTTCGGGCTGTGGAAGCCCTATCCCCAACAGTAACCCTAAAAGATGCTGTCTATATCGGCACCACCACACAGGTCGCTTCGGCCACGACTATTGTGGACAAGTTTCTGGGTATCCGCTATGCGGATACCCCTAAAAGATTCCGCGCTGCCCGTCCTCGGCCTCCGGGATCGCTGCTTGTAAATGCCACAAAGCAACCACCGGCATGCATCCAACAATGTAAGAAACCCTTAACCCCATTGCAGAGACTCCAATGTTCGGAGCCTTGCCAACTGACCTGAGACAATAGCAAGTTCTGGAGATTCGGCTGAGAGTGAAGACTGCCTCTTTCTAAACGTCTTTGCGCCGCACATTGGCTGCGGCAAGCCCAAAGCCAAAAGAGCTGTCATGCTGTGGTTTTATGGCGGGGCTTTATCGTTCGGCTCCATCAGGGAGGTCGACGGCTCGTCCTTCGCTGCCAAGCAAGACATTATCCTTGTGGCCTGCAACTATCGTTTGGGGGTCTTCGGCTTTCCCGGAAATGTATCTGGGTTCCGACCTGACGAGCTTAACCCTGGATTCCGCGACCAGAAGATGGCATTGAGGTGGATCCAAGAGAATATCGCTCGCTTTGGCGGTGATCCGACCAAGGTGACCATATTTGGCGAATCGGCCGGCGCCGTGTCCGTTGATAGTCATCTCATCAGCGAGCTTGGCGACCACCCGCCCTTTCGAGCTGCCATCCTGCAGAGCGGCGGTCTTCACACTTTCAACCGGATCGCATTAGGCGTGGGCGTCTCAGTAACCGGCTTGGGGACTGGAAACAAGCCTGGGGAAGCCCCGTTCCTGACACTGGCCAAGCATATGAACTGCAGCGAGGAGGATCCGGTATCGTGTCTCCAATCCAAGCCCCTGGCGGCGGTAAAGTCTGCCGTCCTCAATCTGAATCTCTTATTTGCACCAGTCGACGACGGGGCCAAGACAAGCGTGGCTGATACAGACTCGGCGCGGCGAGCAGGGCGGACTGCCAAGGTACCTGTGCTCATCGGGAGCACCTTCATGGAAGGCAACATCTTCCCAGCCGCAGCGCTACAACAAAAGACCGTGGGGGGCTGGGCGGATGTGATTTACCCTGACAACCCAGCCGCAGCGTCTGCTATTGCGGACGCATACGCTGTCGGCTCTAGCTGGCAAACTGGAACCCCTGACGAAGCAGTCAGGCTGCTCCATTCCGATTTCCAATTTGCCTGTACCACCACGTACGACAGCAACATGATGGCTAGCATTGGCATACGTAAGCGCTTACCTACCCCACTAACTTGCACGGTGTAGATGAGGATGCTAACGCTGTAACTAGCAACCCGGCGGTACCTTTTCAACGCCTCCCTCCCGAGCGGACTTGCATCCCACGGCAGCGAGATCAGTTTTGTCTTTGGGAGTGATCAAAGCACTCCAGCCAACCAAGCGTTGGGTGCGAAAATACAAAAGGCATGGGCCGACTTTGCTAAGAACCCATCGTCAGGCCCTGGATGGGTAAAATACGTCCCTGATACGCCTTCTCTTGCGGATCTCGGTGGAGAGGGGGACCGCGCTTCTATCACTGTAATCGATCCGGTTGTGGTGGATTCCAGGTGCAGCGTCTTTTGGGATGCTTATGATCCTAGTAGACCTAGGTAAAGTATGGGGTAGAGAATACCTAGCCATAAAACACTTTACACAATCCATCTAGCGCCCCAAAAGAGAATATTTCCAGGAATGAGACCTTACTAGAAGCCACCGCGATGACCGCTGGAAGACATGTCCGATAAACCTGGGCCCTAGGAAGGGAACCCTGTTGGCCACAGAGCAAAAGAGCACATAGGTACCTACCTACTTAAATTAACATGTGTCGCGGATATTAAATCCGACCAAAAAGACGCCACTTGGTTGGTCCGATTCATACTATTTCCATGGCCCCCTAGCGGCCTCACCAGATGACTCCCATCTCAGATGACTTCCATCTCAATATCCGTAAATCCATGTATACCGCTGATCACCTCTCCGCTTTGTACTGCCCTGCTCATTGATGAAGTCGTCCTCAGTCCAAGTGGACGTGATCTTCTTCCTCTTTCTGTTCTCCCACATGTACATGCCTCGCACGAACAGAAACCCAAGCATACCAACAGCATTCAGAATCATAGTGACGGTCAATGGGTATGCGTAGCTGGGAGCATATTTGCTCTTGAACAGCTGCCCAGCGATAACGCCAGCCAAGTTGGAATAGCCGTTCAGACCGAGTACAAAGGACCGGGAGGCTTTCCACGGCGTGTTGCCCGCCAACCACACAGCAACAAGCGGGCCGCTCGCGAACACGCCGGAGAGGCACACATGGGCGAACCCATAGCGGAGCTTAGGGTCAGAGGAAGCAACCATGACGGCACATCCAATCAGCCCCAAGAGCATGCCGAACACGGTGTGTAGCGAGCGTTCGTGGAAATAATCCGACGAGTAGACAATAATGAGCAGACCAACGACGCCGACGGCGAACGGTGGGACGGACATCAACGTTGCCGTCACGCCGCGGTAGTCCATGCCCTGGACAATGAGCGGGAGGAATGTGGTAAAGGCTGTGACAGGCTAGTTGGTGTTCAGTGTCTGTTAGTCAAATCCCTTTCGCAAACAAATGCCCCAAGAGGGAAAGATCCGGAAAGGGGCAGAGAAAAGCCAAACTCACCAACACAGCCGTGATATTGCACACAATAATCAGCATCTTCCTCCAATCCTTCAGCACATCCAGCAAATCCCTCGCCTTCACCCCCATTCCCCTCCCCCTCCCCCTCCCTCACCCCCGCCAAATCCCTCTCCATCCTCCCCGCCGCATGCTCCCTCTCCCTCTCCCCGAAAAACCACGCCCTACCCACCCCCCCAGGCAACACCACAAACGCCACCACCGCCACCAACACCGTCACGCCCCCCTCCACCAAAAACACCACCTGCCACCCCCTCACCCCACCCCCCTCCACCTTCAACAACCCATACGCAATCAACCCCGCAAACGCCCCCGCCACCGCATACATCCCCGTAAACAGGCCCATCCGGAACCCCAGCGCAAACTTGGGGTACAGCAGCGACATGTAATAAAACGCCGTCTGCGTGAAGCCGGCCTCGGCCGCGCCCAGGAGGAGGCGCAGCGCGACGAGCGTGCCCGAGGAGCGGATGGCGGCGTGTGCCATGCAGAGAGAGCCCCAGACGAGCAGTTGCAGGGGGAGGAAGCGGTGCGGGCCGATGCGTCGCGCGAGGAGGGCTGCGAGGGGCTGGAGCGGGACGTACGTTGCGGAGAACTGGAGGGGTGGGGGGTTTTAGTAAATGTGGGTGGTTAGGGGGGGTTGGGAAGGAGGGTGGGCAAGGGGCGAGGCACGGGGATGGTGGTGGGGGGGCATACTAGGGAGAGGGAGTTGGGAATGTCGTCTGGGTGGAGGTTGGCGTCCTTGACGAAGCTGCTTGTTGCTACGAAGCCGACGTTGGTTTTGTCGATGCCGCAGAGCTGGACGTAATGTTAGCATGGTGGTCGGTGGCACCCAGGTTTGGTTGTCTTACAATGAAGCTGATGGATAAAATTAATAGGACAGTGATATCCAGCTTCCAGTTTACCCTCTTGTCCAGGTCGCTCTCTTCTTCGTTAACCGGGGCATAATGGGTGACGACCGCTTCAGGCAGGACAGCCTTCGCGTCCTCGACTTCGACCTCGGTCGCCTTCCCAACTTCTGGGCTGGTGATATCGTTGGGGGCCATGTTGACCATCAAAAGGTTGCATGCACCAAGGGACCCTTAAGAAGATGAACTGCTTTGCGCACTTGGATGGGGATGGGCGGGCTTATGTAAAGACGCATTCCCATACTCCTAACTATGGTAAGGTGAAAGTCACAAGGCGAGCAACAAGCGACAGTCCTCTGTTTTCCAACGAAGTTCATTACCGTCCCCTCCTGGGAAATTCACGTCAGTCGCCCAACCTCGGAGAGCTAGCCTCGGTCTTTGTGAGGAGGGGAATCGGCACCAAATCAACATGAGGGGTAGGCAAGGTAGTTCATTAGCTGATCGCCCCTGCTTCTCACGCGCTCCAATCCCTTGCTTCCCAAACTGCTACCCCGACTCCGAGCCCGGCATTTGGGCCCGGCAACCTGGTTTCGTGAAGGAGGTCAAACCATTTAGCCGCCTCTCAATACTGAACTGGTGTAGGATTCATTGGGTGGCTGTAACATACTTCGTGACCTCGGGGTTGACGGACGATGTTACGTTGAGCTCTGGTTGGGACTCGGGTCTTTATTTCCGTTGCTTATTTTCACGTCCGCGTTGAAAAGCAGCCCGTTCCTGTGACCACGCTTGACGAACCGCCAAATGTTCAAGGAGCAACCCAAACGGTGAGACCTAACCGTGCAACAGCATGGCTGCAGCTAAGACAATCACCTGTCCTTTTATGGCGACCAAGCTACTCTCGCAAGAACGCATCGACACCTCGCCAGCCGTCATCAGCGACAACGTCGACGAGATTCTCAAAGAATACGACATCCTCCGCGAAGCATGTCCCGTAGCCTACACGAACCAGTACGGCGGGTACTGGCTCATGACCCGCTACGACGACATCAAGGCCGCCGCTCTCGACTCCGACACCTTCATCTCCTCCGTGCGCGCCGTCATACCCTCCGACCCGCGCGGCCTGCGCCGGCCGCCCCTGAACTTCGACGCACCCAACCACACCCCCTACCGCACAGCCCTAGACCGGACCCTTAAACCGGCGCGGATCAAGCGCCTCGCGGAGCCCCTGGAGCGCCACGCCGAGGAATTGTTATTGCCGTTGCTTAAGAAAGGAGAGGGGGACATATGCACCGAGTTTGCTGCGCAGTTCGCGGCGTGGGTCGAGACGGAGTGGCTGAACCTGGCACGCGACACGGCGCCGCGGTTGGCGAGCACCGCTTCAGCGTGGGTAAACGCGTGGCGCCAGAGGGATGGCGAGAAGACGACCCATTTTAGCACCCAGCTTTACGATATTGCGCGGGCTGTCCTGGCAGATCGGAGAGAGAATCCGAGAGATCCAGAGGAAGATCCTGCGAGTAGTCTGTTGTTGGAGAGGGATAGCCGTGGGGAGCCGTTGGAAGAGATTCACCTTGTGTAAGATGCCTTTTCTGAGGGATTGAATGGGGGGTGCGGAACCTAGCTGACGGCAGACAGAGGGTGTATCCGACAAAGCTTGGTTGTGGGGATGGTAGCACCACCACTGATGCTCGGCGGCATCTGCAACCACCTCTCCAAGAACCAAGAGCTCCAACAGCGTCTCAGGGATGATCCGACCTTGATCCCTGCCGCTATTGAGGAGTTTGTGAGACTCTTCAGTCCGTACCGAGGTTTCGCTAGGACAGTGTCCAAGGAGACAGTGATCCACGGCCAAACCATCAAGCCCGGCATTCCCATCACGCTCACTTATAGCGCGGCAAACCGTGACCCGGCGGTTTTTGATAGTCCTCACGAGTTTATTTTGAATAGACCCAACATTGCAATGCATATGGGGTTCGGCAGGGGGAGGCATCGTTGTGTTGGTCAGCCTCTCGCAAAACTGTGGGTTGACCATTCATTCTCTTTCGTTCGAGCTGTGGTATCTTCGGATGTATCCGGGCTAAAAAATTATTAGTGCTTTGCAGACGGCATTAAAAACATTGTTGTCAAAGACAACAAAATTTGAGGTCAATGGGGAGATGCAGTTCTCAAGGATGCCCGAGATGGGCATCATCAGCTGTCCCTTAACCTTCAAGATTGAGTAAAGTACAGAGCGCACAGAGCCAGGAAAACTACCCAAGTGATGGATAGTAAATAGACACTCGTCGTGGACAACTCTCAGGTCTTCAGGTAACAACTACAACCATCTAATAGTTTGCTACAGGCCTAGAGCCCACTGTTGAGACAATCATGACTCCTTTGCATTGAACGCGGTCGTGTCTTGGAATCAGTCAAGAGGCCTGATCTTCTGGGACACATCAGGCTAAAAATGCTAGAGAAGCAAGCTGAAGGGACCGAAGCCCTTGCGAAGCTATCCACCCTTGGAGCTTTTCTTTTCTTGTCTGTTGTCCTTGCCCCCCAAGACGCTAGAACAAGTTGCGAAACGTGATGAATGAAGAAGATGGATTGATCCCGGCTCCGGCGTTCAATTTGCACCACCACTTTAGGGGAAGTCTTAACGGAGGGGAAGGTAGGCAATTCACGTCATGCTTGTCCACGGCAGAAACCTGACGATCTTGTGACAGGCAAGTCATCTGATATTCCAAAAGCTAAGAATACCTAGGTATGTATTGGCATGGGTGAGAATTGATGGGGCTGGCGAGGGTTGAAGACTAGGGTTACACCATGGGCCTTGTAGACGAGCTAGCCACAACCCCAAGCCCCGTTGAAGGGACTCCCTTCCACACCCCGACCCCAACACCTTACGGTAAGCATTGGCCTGTGATTCATTGGTAAGCCATATATTGTTATAAAGAAGACGAAGGACAAAGGCAACTTACTATACCACTGGTTGCTTGCCTTGCAGGTCCCGGAGGCACAAGTGGTAGGGCCAGTCCACCCGCTCCCACCGCATTGTCCATACAGTGCCGCCGTCGCGCCGCTGCCACCACCGCTCGGGTTTGAGGGACCGGAGCCCGATGAGCCACTACAAATGAATGGGCGAGGCCCTTGATGCGCATCAGGAATTGCTCACATTTACCAAGCGGCGGAGGGTAGTCTTACCGGGGATACTATAGCTCGACGGATACGGTTGGCCATTGTTGTTGTAGATGTTGACGACGATACCCGGGTCAGATTTCTGTGTGGCTAACGTCAGTACAAATAGGAAACCCTCTCCACGGTACCTTGGGTAAGTTTTGCCATACCGAATAAGCACCTGGCAAGGACACGGTGGCGGGCTTTTCAGTTCCGGTGCCTCCAGTGACGCGGATCTGGGCACATTCCATCTGCGAGGGACATTAATCAGTACGGTGCGGTTGTAGAATGCGTCATTGGACTTACGTAGAACTGCGCACCGCCTTGGCTATAAGCGGAGTGGAGGGCGAGGATCTCGAAACGCAAGAGATAATCGCCGTTCTCAATGCAGGTCGGAATCTTGGCCTTTTGGATACCACCGGAGGCAATCTGCAGGCAATCATCAGTAAGACTTCAGGGTCCGTGTCCATCTGGGAAGAAAGACAAAAAGACTCTTTCAAATCTATTTGAACGGACATACCACAGTGTCGACACCCCACCTGCCGTTGTTCAAACCCTCCTCGGCGATCTTGAACCAACCTCCACCTGGGCCGGCCCATGGGTTCTGGGTAGCATCCGATACCTTCTTCATCCAGACGCTAACGGGTCCCTACATGTCATACCATATCAGCTGAAGTCCTCAAGGTAAACCGGGACAGCAGCGTCATCGTACCTTGTGGCTGGAGTCGATGACTTTGTTGTCGGCGGTGGAGTCTGGCCCGGTGCCTATGACCACGTCAGTCCTAGCCATGTCTGCCTGGAGCGTGTCTGCTCTGTGTTGTCCTTACTGGTCAGAGTATGCAGCCAGGCTCCAGTGACTTCGGAACCAGCCTGCACGGTAAACACCTGCGACGAGGACCGGAAAGAAGTAACAGGGGGTCCGTTGCAGGCAATTGAGTTGGAGTTGACATCCGAAATGAACTACACCGAGTGTTAGCGACAAGTCAAGAAGTCAGGCAGCCAGTATGGAAGGTGTGAAAAGGTCAATCGTACCGAGTCGTCGCTAGGCATGTAGATTCCCGCGCCCTGAGGATTGCCGTTGAAGGATTGCATGATCGTGTGGGCCTGGGCCGCACCGATAAGGTGGAAGACGGTTGAGGACTTCATCTTCGGCTCTGCGAACACGCGTCAATGGAGGTGTGAGGGGCGAGAGGACACTGAAGCTAGGGAGACTTTTACGAAATCATTCTGAATAAGGGGAAAGGAGGGCTTATATAGACATAAGCACATCAGGAATTATCATTTCGTCTGTTTGGGTTTAAACAAGGCGCCTGGAGGGGTGGACACTGATATCCAATGACAACACAACATCCCTTTTCTCCGTGTGTTGGACGAGGCCGGAGCTTCCCCGTCCGCCCTACGGCCCCTGGATCCCCGCACGACGTTTGCCAAAGGTATTCGGAATGTCCTGCCCGTTCTCGGGCCTTCTTAGACAACGCGCCGTCGGCATTCAGGCCTTCGGTTGACGAAAGAGCAGCAAGCACTCTACGAATTAGGTTAGTGATTCAGAACGTCTAATCCGTAACAAGGTATGTGTGAACTTAAGGTAACGAGTCTCAATGAGGAAGGGAAGGAAACCAAGGAGCGCACAAACGGGGTAGATTGATGTGTTGGATGCGTCCCAAAATCACACCGGTTACATATTAAACATCTGGTCAAGTTCATGAGAGTTCGGTCCGACACGCGGCTGGAAAAGTGTGATGCTAGAATGACATGGGGAATGTGATTTTCAGAGACACCTCCATGTCGTCCGGGTTATTCACTCCGTTTTGTAGCGTTTGTTTTCCAACCCCAAAGGTCCACAAAATGCCAGACAGGTACAATTATTGGATTGGGGCCAGGGAGGGCGGAAGGCTCGCATTTCCAAACGCCTCTATGACGAGTTCGAGTCCCACAAGGAGTTCGAGATACGTTTTCCTTTCCTAAGATGTACCTTAGTCGTTTACGAACAAGAACCATCGGTGAGCTGCGGGTTGGTCAACGTTAGCGACTTGCAATTTATGTATCTCGGATGCTCGCCCCTAGTTTATTTTCAGCTTCAGCAGCGGGTTCATGAATTAATATCATCTATGGACACCACCATGGATCGGATCGGCGATCTCCAGCTTTCCCGAGTTGGTGCTGCTGCCTGGGGTGGTTGGCTCTCGTTGGCTCTCGTTGGCCACAACATTTTCTTTTCCCCACAACCAAGACACTCCCAACTTATCGGTGAGCCCGGAGCATCGCCTTCCGTATGCCTCGCCCGCTCAGCGACCAGTGACACCACCAATATGTTTTGGAAGCTACCGCGTGAAGTATTCGACTTGATCATCGGCCAAGTTTGTCCGCCTTCCCATTCACCCGTAGAGATATGACTGACCCGGAGTTACTTGATTGCAGCTTCCACACAATGACCTTGTTGCTTTATCTGCCGCATCCAAAACCCTACGCGCCGTCCTTTCCACCATTATCTGGAAGAAAATCCGTGTCGATGTGCAGAGTCGCGGTGCGAGCCTACACCAACCTAGGGTGGATGGTGAAGCGGTGGCACGATGCGCCGCAACCCTCCGCCAACCTTCGACAGCCCTTCGCGAGGCCACCCAGCTGGACCTGCAATGCGGCTTTGCCAATCGCCACTACTTGGGGACGCCATGCCCCCATCCTCTTCCCGGGAGTGGAGAAGACCAGGCAGGCCGCCCGCTCATACAACTGACAGAAGCCCAGGAAAAACGTAGAGCAGCACACCGAGCAGAGCGAGAGGCTCATTACAGGTCCGTGGTGGAAAATGCACAATTAATCATCGAGTCCCTGGAGAAAGGGCAGCTACAAGGGTTCAGGTAACATACCTAACGCTCAACACTAAGCGCCAAACCGCGCATTCATGAGATTCTGACCGGGTATATGACTAGCTGGGATTTGGTGACCTGTGTGCCCCCTTCCATCATCAAGGCGTTGGCAGAACATCATCCGCATATCACCTCCCTCCGCTTAACTACAGACTGCATGTGCCCCGGCCCCCCGGGAGCTGAGACCGGCGTTGTCGACTTGACCCCCTTCCGATGCCTCAAGTGTATCTCTTGGAAGGGCCTCCCACCATACAACGCCCGCCAACTACGAGAAGCAATCAGAGACAATCAACACCACCTCGAGGAGCTGGAGCTAGATCTCCACAATATATATCCCCCGCTACCTCCCAGCTCCGACCGTTGGTGGCAGAACCCTTCCCAGTTCTTCCCGGAAGAGGAGCGGTTCCGGGATGACATCCTGGCAATGAGACCCTATCGTTCGCTAGGGCCCGCTTTCCCCGCGCTTCGCGTCCTTCGTCTTCGATTGACACCACTCGACCTTGGAAACACGAGAAGGACATTGTGCCGCATCATCAATTTCGCAGCGCTAGAGTCGCTTACCCTATGGCATTGCCGCGGCTGGGAAGGGTTCTTGGAGGTCGTTAGAGGGTCAATGTCAGGGAAGTCTGTCAAACTCCGCACGCTCGAAGTTAAATGTGACGAGCACAACAGCGGGCGCGGGATTACAGCGATTAGCAGCCTGCTCCTTTCCTGTAGGGGCCTTGTCGACCTGTTTGTGAGTGTTTCGAATTCGGGGACATGCGAAAATCCGGGACCAAGCGTCTGGTACGCTCTTCAGCATCTCCAAGACACCCTGAAACGGCTGGTCATTCACTGGAGGGCTGATTTCGGGTGTCGACCCCGTTATGTTCGTGACTCCCACGTCTTGGGGCTTTCGATGGCGCAACTTAGATATGAACCACTGGGAGGCTTGGGTCTGGAATGCTTGGGCCTGTGCTGCGATCCAGAGTTATTGGTTAGTCGGGCAGTCACTACTTTCCCTTGCTCGGAGCCGCTCCGGTACCCATAGACAGTTCACTGACGCAATCTCCACGGTACAGCCAATGCTTCTTCGACCCTTCACGTTTAGGCCCAAGCTCAAGATATTTCACCTTCGACAAACTGGAGCTGATCTCAACCGGGGCGAGGATTGCCTCGCCTTGGACCTCCCCCGAGTTGACGAGCCTGGCTGCAGACCCAGGGAGCGCCACCGCGTAACAAGTTTACGGGCCTTGGAATACGATACGCTAGAAGACGCACTGCAAGACTCGTTCCGTGCTCTGCTTGATTGGGCATTTGGACCGAACGGAATAGCCTCCCTGGAGGTGGTTGCGTTCGGCGACTTTGGCCAGGGGCGCAACAAGTTGTATTTGCATAACCTTTTCGTTTGCCGGACCAAGAGCGCTGAAGAGAACAATGGCCTCCCGTACCGCGTGTTTGATGCGCGGGATCGGAAACATGAACACAGGTGGGCAGCGACCGTTCGTCCGCATTGGTCGTTCCTCGAGGCCTGTCCTGTTGCTTCTTTTCAGCCGGATTCGTATTACCATTTTTAGAAGAAGTTGTGGGGAGGATATCGTTATCTGTACGCTTGGTCATGTCACAGCCGACTCGGGGACTTTGTTAGAGAATGGGAAATCGCTGTCTCACAACACCAGCCTATGGCTTGGACAACTCCAAAAAGATATTCGGCACTGATGATCTCTCCCACCGGGAATTGAACCCGGGTCTCGAGCGTGACAAGCTCACATACTGACCACTATACTATGGAAGACTAGGGAGTGTGGGCACTCGCTATAGCCTGGGCTGGTTGTTGGCGAGGGACCAGGGGCAGCAGTTTAAAAAGGCGAAGAAATTTTCAGCTAGCCGTTCTGTGTCGTTGACTGGTTCCACTGTCCCCACAACAACTTACTCGTAACTCCGCCGGCGAGATGGTAGCCTCGGCCCCTAGGTTCCACTTAGGGTTCCCAAGTGGAAGAGTATTGCAAGTGTACAGGCTGGCCTGCCCCAAGGCTCGCCCCTCTCCCCTATCTTGTTCCTCTTTTTCAACGCGGATCTGGTCCAGCGAAAGATCGATAGCAACGGTGGTGCAATAGCCTTTGTCGATGACTTTACCGCCTGGGTCACAGGACCGACGGCACAAAGCACACGCAAGGGCATCGAAGCAATCATCGACCAAGCACTAGACTGGGAAAAGAGAAGCGGAGCGACATTTGAAGCAGACAAGACAGCCGTCATCCACTTTACCCGCAAGGCCTATAAAGCCAACTCGGAGCCCTTTACGATCAAGGGTCAAGATGTTCAGCCGAAAGACCACGTTAAGATCCTTGGAGTGGTCATGGATGCCAAGCTCAGGTATAAGGAGCATATCGCAAGAGCGGCCTCCAAAGGGCTCAGCGCGGCGATGGAGCTGAAACGGCTCAGTGGTCTATCCCCGGCTACGGCGCGGCAGCTGTTCACCGCCATGGTCGCGCCAGTGGTGGACTACGCATCCAGCGTCTGGATGCACCAATGCAATTGGAAGACCGTGCCGGCCATACACAGGGTGCAGAGGGTCGCGGCGCAAGGGATCATAGGAACGTTCAGCACGGTAGCAACACGCGTAGCAGAAGCAGAAGCTCACATCCCCACGGCTCAAGATCGATTCTGGAAGAGGGCGATCAAGATGTGGACGGACATCCACACCCTACCAGAGACGAATCCACTCCGCAACACCACTTCCCGGATGCGCAAGTTCCGGAGATCCTACCGCTCCCCTTTCTTTCAAGTAGCAGATCTCCTCAAGGACGTCCCATTGGACAGCCTCGAAACCATCGCTCCCGTCGTATTAGCGCCATGGGAGAGGCGAGTCCGCACTACGGTTGACAGAACGGGCATCCAGCAAAAAAAGACAGAGTGGGCGGTCCGGATCGCCGTAAGCAGCTCCGCACGAAACAACATGGTCGGGATCGGAGGAGTCGTCCGTCTCCCGCTGCCGATGCGAGATGGCTCAAGGAACGAAGCCTTTAGTGTGACGCTGGGCTCCAGGTCGGAGCAAAACCCGTTCTCAGGCGAGCTTGCGGCTATTGGGTACGCGTTGAGGTTGATTCGAAATATCAGGTACCGAAAGATCATCCTTGCCACCAGCAACAAGGCAGCCGTGATGGCCTTGGAGCGACCACACCAGCAATCAGGACAACAATATCTCTGTCAGGCGTACGATGCGATAAGTGCCTTACGCAAGGCGGGAAACACGATCTCGGTCGTCTGGATCCAAGCGGGTACCAAAAACGAGCTCCTGAACACAGCCAAAGCGAAATCAAGGGAAGCAACGCGGCAGGACGCTACGCCACAAACGCAGGATCCTGCCATGCGGTCAACAGCCCTCCGTATCGCATGGGCAAAGCGGGCACCGCCCACGTCCTTACCTGACAAAGTGGGGCAGACATTCCAAGAGAGTCGATATAGCGTTACCAGGGAAGCACACCCAACTATTATACGACCACCTGTCCCGAAGCGAGGCCGGCGTGCTTGCTCAGCTTAGAACAGGCATGGCCAAGCTCAACACATACCTGCATCGCATCAAAGCAGCACCGTCAGACCAGTGTACGTGTGGACAAGCCAGAGAGACAGTGAACCACTTCCTCTTCCGATGCAAGCAATGGGATCAACACCGTAGGGAGATGCTGCAATGTACGGATGTCCACAGGGGGAACCTCTCCTTCTACCTGGGAGGAAAGTCGCCCTCGGATGACAAGGACTGGTCCCCCAACATGCGGGCGGTGCGGGCGACGATACGTTTTGCCATTGCCACAGGTCGTCTGAGGACTGAACAACAACAGAATGAAGCAAACTAACCTCACCATCCTAAACCCCGACTAACAACCCCCTTCATCTCGTGTCACACGGAGTAAGCGCGCTTCAGCCGCCGAAGATAGGACGTTGGACACTTGGAGACTAGCCTTCAAGCCAGCTTACTATTCGTACAACTAACCCACGAGCATCCGCAGCAGAGAGGGCAGAATTGTAAGGAGATAAGCCAGAAAAGGAGGATGTACGGGCTTCATGAGATCAGGATCCATTTTAGGATATGTATTAGTAGATTGCATGATAGTTGCCCTTTCGGGTTAGGCCCGCCGGGCGGAATAAATTGTGTGTGTGTGTGTGTGTGTGTGTGTGTACAGTAGATTGCCCCTTGTTACTTTTCTAGATGGCCCCGGGACGAACTTAGAATAGCTCTCAGTAGCACGTCTGAGCCGCAAATGCCAATATTGTGGATCCACGGATAGTTAGTTGTGAATTTGGAGAATAATATAAAGGCTTCGGGCTAGGCCGACGTGGGGCCATTCGTGAACTTATCCAGGAATCAGCGGCAGATGTATATGGTCATTAAAAGGCTTATCAAGAGCTTATAGGTTGTAAAGGTAGCAGCCCACCTACCTAGGTAGGTACCTAGGCAGTTACCGAGGAACAGGAGTTACTAAAAACTCACCCTCTTAGTCTCAGCAACTCCCAATGCGGTTACGACCAACTCCTGAGTCCTGAAAGAAAACCCGGGCTAATAAACCCGTGGAACGCAGCGAACAGGGACATACCCCTGACATGTTCATCGTGGAAACTGTCCGGGGATTTGATCGTCAGAGACCCACCACCAAGCGCAGCAGAAATTCGTTAAATCGACTGAAGGCCGGACTGCGCGGAGGGATTTCACACTCGGAACATCATCAGGAGGGAACTTTTGAGTTTATTTTACCCGGCCGAACCGGCCTCTGCGCGTACGACCCTGGAAAGGTGTTGTCGTAAATATGGCCGATAGGTACCTCTGGGAGTCTGTTGGTCAACATCACGGTGCACAGTCTAGACACCGATTTCCCCGGTAATTACATGTACGCAGAAGCGACTAACTACCTAACTAAGCTTGCTGCTTTTTTCCTCAGGTTCCTGCGTCGCAGCCCAACATCTCCGAGCACGGGGGTCAGCATGTAAGGTATTGGATGCAATGTTAAATGACCCCAGACACGCAGGCAGAAATTAGAATTGGGGGGGATGGGGGTTGTCTCAGAGTCTGGGGAAGCGGAGTTGGCGGTGTTGGGAAGGAGCAGGCGCGCACGCCATTTTGGGCGGGCTGACGAAAGAAGCGAAGGGGGGAGGTGACTTGCCGCCACACCCTCTCTCTCGTCAGCCATTTCCCCATGAAATACCCTTATTACTCCGTGCTGCCACGTAAATGACTCAAGTAACATGGTAAATCCCTCTCACGCCCTTCTCCTTACTTCAAGTATCTTTCCCATCGGTTTCGTCATCGACGCTTGCCTCTGCCTGGCTCCCTCTCTGCAGCGACCCTGTCCGATGCGCCAATGAGAACACGAAAGCGAGAAAGGCGAAAGCACTCGACGCCGAGAATGCCATTCGCAATGCATCACAGTACAACGCACGAACTGCCCCCTCCAAAGCAGGGGAGAGCTCGCTGACCGCAAAGAGCGACTGGCGTAGCTTCTCGATGAGCTACGGGCAAAGTCAGCGTTTCAGTCCTACCCGAGGCGGCAGCAGTTAAGCAGAGACAGCTAAACTAACCTCTTCTGTCGCCGCATCCCCGAGGGCCTCAGGCAACCTCGCCAGTAAGACATTCTGGACGATTGCCGCCGTCACGGTGACGCCGTAGATGGTGCCCATGGACCGGATCAAATAAACTGTGGAAGTAGCGACGGCTTGCTCTACGCGAGGTTAGTCATTTGTCCCAATCTCCGCACTCCAGACTGCTTACCTCGGTGCTCGAAGATGGAAACAAAGCTGAACAACACGCTGGGATTCGTCAGGCCGAGCCCCAGATTTGCAGGCACCAGAAACAAAAACTCCTTCCACCGATTCCCCGTCATCCCGAGCGTCATTGCCAGAAGGTTCCCGAGTAGCATTGTCGCCGTACCGAGACGAACGTTCAGAGCCAGAGGATAACCGCGGTGCATCAGTGAGCCTGCGATGACGCCACCAACTGGCGTTGCGAGAGCGGGGACAATTAAACGCAAGCCAGCCTCGGAAGGCGAGTCACCCTGAACCGCTTGGAAGTACAAGGGAACCATGAACATGTACTGGGAAGTGTCAGCACAACGCCAATATCAAAGAGGTGGAAAAGCACTCACGGCATATGCAGCCATACCGGAGAACACGTTGGTCAGCTGAACCGCGGTGGGCTGCCAGCCCCGCAACATCCGCAGCGGGATCATGGGTATCGCTTTGGTCGTCGCCTCGATTCTCACGAACAGGGCCAAGAGGACGACACTCCCGCCCAGCGAGCTGATCACAAACGGACTACTCCAGGGAAAATCGTTACCACCGAGGCTCAAGCCCAAGAGCTGTGCCACGAGCCCGATGACGAGGACGAAAGCCCCAAGCAGATCCAAGCGCCGCATTACAAACAAAAATGGGTGTTTGGGATCCGTCACCGGGATGACACAAGGAGGATTCTGCAACACGAGATAGCCCACTACAAGGGCTATGATGGATACTGGAACCTGCAACAGAAAACACCACCGCCACCCAATACTTTCGGCCATCACACCCCCAAGGGATGCACCGAGAACCGCACCGAAGCCGACGAGAATGTTTTGCATGGCCTGATACATACCCCTCTGCTTCAATGGGATCATGTCCGAGTTGATCACCGTTGCTGCGAAGATTTAGTAGGGTAATGCATCGTACGCAAGACGGTGTGCACTCACCCATTGTGATTAGTCCGCCGCCCCCGAAACCCGTCACGGCCCGCATTATGTCGAGCCCGAGCATGCTCTGAGAAATCGAACAACCGAAGCATCCGATCATAAAAGCGAGTGTCGAGACGAAGAAGCATATCCTCCGCCCAAACATATCGGAAAACCGGCCGTAGAGGGGCTGGAAGGCTGTGCTTGTGACCAAGTACGACGTCGTCAACCAAGCTGCGTTGTTGGCAGCATTGAAGTCGGAGCTAATAGCGGCATACGTCGACGCGGTGATCGTGCCGTCGAACCCGGAGAGGAAGACATTGGCCCAGAGAGCTGCGGAGTCACACGCGTCAGACACGACACTAGGTTTTGTGCTACTTCCCTCGGTCTTGTTTCTCGCGCACCTGTTTCGATCCACCAGAAGCCCGCAGACGGCTTCCATACCTCCCCGGCACACTTCGGAGCCGTTTCATAGCCAGGCCTTGTTTCCGATCCTAGAAGTGGTGTCCTCTCGTCAACTTCCCGAACGGACACAGTAGTGGTGTTCGATTTCTTGTTTTGTTCCGCATTATGGTCGGCCATTCCGTTGCAACTGAGGTGATAAGATGGGAGATACAAGTTGTATCTGCTAATTCTGTCCTTTTTTGATCTTTTTTTTTTTTCTCGGTGTCTCCCCTAACCTGGCCGTGAGAGAGACTTCAACAGGGAGATGTGCCAAAACTACCGCGGTGGCAATGCCTCCGGCGAGGGTGTCTCGGGTGGACAGGGCGACTAACCGTCCCTGGTCCCCATCGCGGCAGAGTTTGGCTACTGCCGACGAAAAAGGCAAGCCGTCTTGCTGCAGGTTGCCTGCATGCCCCGTGCAGAGATCGGCCGAGCCAGGTTTCCTGCCGCGCGTAAGCCCGAAACCGGCGATAACTCAAACCACCGCGGTTAACGAGCAGCATATGAGGGTCTTTTGATTTCACTCCTCACGGTCCCTCGGGAGCTTCTATTTTCTTTCTTTTGGTACTTGAACAGTGTCGGCCCTGTAGACATTGGGTCCGCCAATTCACCATGGCCACGATCATCTTCGGCATTGGGGTGGGTTTGGCCAGGGGTTCAGACCGAGCGCTACCCCATCCTACCTGCACCTTATCACGGCGGGTCCCGTGAGACTCTGCATAAGATGCATATGATTCGAAACTAACTAAACATATCACCAACCTTCTCCTTCGGCATTGGTCATTTCCAGTGGCCCGGGTTCCTCGAGGTGGTCGGCTTCTACCAAGAACTTTCTAAACATCTTCTCAAACTGCTCTTGATGGCCGAATCACGCATTTTTTGGCATTGAGCTTAACCCATCCCCAGTGGTTGGTTGCACCCTCGGGGCTTTTCCCTGTCCTCACCCTGTCGCCCCTCCAAGCGTCCATTGGATGAGCGCCGCGGCTTGGCCCGGGCTGATATGCATGCGCTCGAGTCACCCGAGGCGATCCCTGGAGGCAGCGGCTCAATTCCCCGCACCAACCGCGCTCTTCGCCTGCCCCCCAACCACCGAGGTCTCCGTGTTTTCAGAGTGTGGTGTGCTTTGCGAATCTTGAAATCTCGATGTACAATCCTTTATCCTGCGACCCTGTTTTAATCCTGGAAACTACTCCCACAGTTGGTGACACACGACCACCACACCACCCTGATGCCGTGCCCCCCAGCATCGTCGCAACGGGAGAAGCACCCCACCCCGGCAAGGTGAGGTGCGGGTAGATGAACCGGCATGGCACCCCCACGCCCGACCGTGTTGGCCCCCGTTGCCCTACGCCAATCATATCCCGAGCATTGATATAAGCGAGGGGTTGCAGCAAAGCAAGAAGGGTGTTCAGACGCCCGTCCAAAGAGCATCTTATCTTTTTTGCGTTGTGTTTGGTGAGGGGTAGCCCTGCTAATGGAACGGGGGCTAGACCACGAGCCGGTGTTTTGTTGGTGGTTGCGGGTGCGGGTGCGGGTGCGAAGTTCTGGCACCCTTGCAGAGTAACATCGCACTTGAGGCTGAAGCATTGCTGTGAAGAGTCGGAGTGCGGAGCACGTCATCTTTGGCGCGGATGTGGTCAACGCTGGTGCCATGGAACAATATGAACTTATTACGTTTAAGTGGTGAAGTATTGCCGGGCTGGACTGGCCTATTGTCCGGGATTCTGGGAAGGGTCTGGATTAGGTGGCGAGGTTGGCTAGTGCTGTGTGTGGTATTCGCCCCGTCGGAGGTCGCCGGGTCGTTGGTTCGAAGCGGGCTCTAATTTTACCGGGAGTTGGGTTGCGTCCAGACCGAGGTGGTTATGGCGGGCACCAACTTCAATATCTCCTAAATAATCACTTACGGCCGGTGGTGAGCTGGGGGCAGAACAATGCTAAAGGATGCTTGTACAGCTAACAGCAACGTCTCCCCCGGAACCGATCCGGAGAGGTTTAACTCCGACTAGCGGGGTCGTTCTAGGGGCTGAAGAGAGGGGGTAGTGGCAACAACGGGATAACACGACTCGAACTCGGATGAGATGAAGATGGAGAAAGAGAGCAGGGCGGGGATGCGCCTTGATATCTGAAGTTTTCAATAATACAATGATTGCGGTGAATAGAGTACACCACGCCTGGGATTTGAAGATCTATTTATCCAAGACCTACATTGATGGAGTTCAGTACATTTGGGTGGAATTCCGGGCATCAATGCTAGGAATGGCATGCAAGGCGGGAAATCAACCGATGTCCGTGAATTAAATGCCTGCCTTGGTAACATGTACTTAACCTTCAGATGAACTCCAAGCTGAACAAAGATGAAGCCAACAAGAGCGAGAGGGGGGGAGGAACAGACGGACAACGAAGAAAAACAGAAAAACAGAAAAACAAGAAACCGGAACGATGAAAGAGAAAACGAAACAGAGAAAGACGGACGGTCAAGGGAAAGAAAAGAGGGGGGAAAAGTATCCCCAGGCATGAGCTCGGTGTTACGAGGCTGGATCTATGGTTTCCTAAGTATCACAATCGCTGACCCCTTCCACATTCTTTTGGTGCTCCCTATCAGGATAAAGCCCATGCTGTTCCGCCTTCAAGAGACTGGACAATCAGAAACCTCCGCCGAGCGAGCTCGTTGCCGGCTCGCGACCAAGACTCTCTAGCAGGCGCAATACTTTCGCGCCCGCCTTCTTCTTTGTTCAGCCAAAACGCCGAAGGCGGCATGAACCTAGGGTCGTCCCGGTAGGTTTTCACCAGCCATTCGGCCGCCACGCTCGGGCTTCAATCCATCTCTGGGGTATCCAATGTATCCATGGGTAATCGAGCTGGTATCCCCTCGGGAAAGGCCAGAGCCGTTCGATGATAGACGGAGGTAAGGGCAACGACCCTTGCTTCTGCGTGCGCGGGTGCATGTCGCGGTTGGGGGTGAACTTGTAAATGTAGACGTTCTTAAAGTCGATGATGACGATGTTGCCATCGGGTTTCACCATGATGTTGCGGGGTTCGACATCGTCGTGTCGCACAGCGACGTTCCAACAAATGAACAAGACCGGCTCCCGAATGTTCTTGAGCACGCGGATCCGGAAGTCTTCAGGCGGGAGCAGGGCATAGTCGACCTCAAGCCCGTATTTATCCTCGGCATGCGCGATTATGTCTATCATGCATTCACCACGGACAAGTTTGATGAGGATCGTGTGGACCCATCGCTGGCCGATAGTGAAAGTCCAGGACCCGTGGTAGGCCGGGACGACAGTCCCTCCAATGATGGGTTGCATGGTCCTATAGGCCCAGGCCTCGATGCTGTAGTCCCTATCAGCAAAGGACATACAGTCATTGTAATCCAGGGCGCTGGGCCCGGGATCTCCCAGGGGGTAATCGACACCGTCGAATATTTTGGCAATCTACTCGGTGGAGGAATCTCCGTCGAGAAAACAGGCGACTACATGGGTTCCGCCTTGGTCTCGGATGGTCTTGATGCCCGTCACAGTCAAGATGCGCTCAAGCGAGCCTGGCGGTTTCGTCTCGAGTGGTGGGTTAGCCAGTGCGAACTCCACACGGTCAATCTTCCACAAGTCCTGGTCTTTCCAGCGGCTCCAGTAGACGGGTGGACGGGGGCATGGTCCGTACGAGCCGGTGAAGGGCTCGGGCGGCACATGCTCACGGATGCGAAGGGTTGTATGAATACCGTACTGGGATTTGCCGGAAGCATTGCGAATCGTGCCCATGGCGATGATAGATCTTAAACCAACGCCCGGTGATTTGGATTGGGACTAGAATCGCGTAGGTTGACTGTTGATTCCACAAAAGCAGGGACAAATAATCGAAGATATCGCGGACAGCCCAGAGGAAATACGAGGGTACTAATTTCCACAATGACGAAGTGCCGGGTGCTCAGAACCTCATGTTCAATGTCGGGGCCAGCCATGCGGTTCTCTCGGCCCCGGGCGAATTGTTGGTTGGTTTCGAAACAGTTGGACTTTTGCCCAGGACAACCAACCCAAAATCAGCGCTCCGAACAGTTCAATTTTTTCAGTTCAGTAGTTCCAATCCAATCAATCCAATTCCAATCCAATCCGTGCCATTTTGGGGCCTCAGTGCAATCCAGATCCAGCTCCAGGATTTGAACTGAGCTCGATTGAACTTACATGGGTTAGGGTTATTAAGCGACAATACTTGCCGTTATCTGATAGTGAGGTACCGAACGTTATCGATAACTAACAGTCTCGTTGTTCAAACAGGGTCAATCGCTGTTGGATTGAACTTGCCATCATCAACCGCCCTTCGACCAGGTCCAACCCTACCGCCCAATGGCTACCTCAGACACGAGCTCTACTGCCACATCCCCGACGAATGCCGCCGTCGTCACCGGGCCTGTCGTCACCACCGAAAACAGCACCTTTTCGAGGCTTGGCCATGCGCTTTCCCTAGTTCAGCAGATCGAGGCGCTTGGGGAGGACCCTCCAGCGTCAATCGTCCCCGAGCAATGGCCTGTTGTGACCTGCAAGAAGGGCCTCAAGTACGTACCTGAAAACTGGGCTAGATAAGCGGCAAGACAGGCGCTCTTGGGTGTGGAAATACGGCTTTTGCGTTGCCCTTGTCGTCGATCCAACTGGTTAGTTTTATTTCTCACAACAGCGCCCTCAACGCTTATCGTTATAATAACCGATTATTTATACAGTCAAGATGAAGGCGAAAAGCTTCCATTTCGTCTGCAAGCGATGTAGTGCAACGTTCAACGCTCAATCGACTTCGGCCGCACGAAGTCATCTCGAAGAACAACACCGTATTTTTGACGATAAACCTCACTCGAATTCGAACGACCCCCAAGCTACAACATCAAGAAAACGAGCTGCAACCAACCACAGTATTAGCGAGATGTTGAGCCGCAACAAGAACAAAAAGTCGACGGCCGTGGTTCCAAGAACCCAAGGGGAGCGCTTTCGTTACCTCCTTGTTTGTTGGATGGCTACGGCAAACATTCCGTTCGCCGCGGTGGAAAACAAGTATTACCGTCAAATACTACAGCTCTTCAACGCTCCATTAACTGACGCCCTTCTTCCAAAAGGGGGGGGATACAACAAGAAGCTGGCTCACAAGTATGTATCACGATCTTCTTGATTCAATCAAGATTAAGCTCAAGGCTTCTCCACATCAGAAACATCTCTCTTTCGATCTGTGGACCTCCTCTCATTGGCCTTGCGCTACTCGCAGTCGTTGTTCATTACTTTGAGAGCTCTCGGAAATTATCAAACACACTCTCCTGACTCTGTCACGGATTACGGGGACTCATGCTGGCGAGAACATTGCACCTGGTGTTCTAGACGTCATCAAGACGTTTGACCTACAGCCCTGCCTTGGATATTTCCAAACCGACAATGCAGATAACAACGATACGGCAATGACAAAGGTCCTTTTACACCTCAATCCAACGCTTTCCCCTGCGCAAGCCATCGCCCTCAAATGCAAGGTCCGGGTCCGTTGTTTCGGGCACATATTGAACCTTGTTGCTAAGGCCTTCCTTCAAGCAACCAACAAGAAGCTCATCAAGTCCCTGGCACCGGAATCCCTGGCACACCACAACGCAGCGGAAGAGGGAAGGCTTCTTCATGGAATGGCGCAAGTCTGGCCCTATTGGAAAGCTCCACTTCCTGGTTCATCACATTCGCCGCAGTCCTCAACGCCGGGATCTGTTTTCGGATATCGCTAAGGGCAAGTTGACAGAGGAAGAACAGCAAGAATTCGGCGCTATTCTAATCGACAAGGACATTGCAAAGCTGCAGTTGCGTTCGGACAATGAGACTCGATGGCATTCAGTCTACCACATGATCGACCGGGCAATCATGTTACGTGATCCTCTGGATTATTTCGTCAACATCGTGACCAAGAAGGATCCAGATAATATCACGAGCGATGACCAGCTTACGCCTTCAGAGTGGGTGGTGCTCAAAGAGATCCGTTGCATCTTGGAACCGTTCAAAATCATTACAAAGAAGTTTGAGGGCCGGAAACCAAACTTTGCGGACGTCGTATCACATGCCTACACCCTGCACAGGAACCTCAACGAACTCTATCAACAGTATGCCAGAACAGCCAGTCAACATCACGATTTCCATGGGGGTCCCTGGGTTGGTATACGGCCACCGTCGCCGGCCCTGGGAAACTCTCTCAATCCCGGTCGGATGCAGTCGCTTTCGTCAGACCCAGACCCAGATATTGAACCCCCAAGTCAACGTGTTGAGCCTCCAAGTCAACGGCGGTCTGGGCGAACAATCCGGCCTTCCCAGCTCACTTGGACGACTTTGAAGGTTGACCTCCCAGCACTTGGATATCGGCCCTCTACCACAGAGCCCCACCCAGCGCCATCGCCACGCCCTCAACAGCGCGTTGTTCAACTTGGGGAGGTAATTGACGATGAAG
Organism: Chaetomium globosum CBS 148.51; assembly: GCF_000143365.1. Classification (NCBI taxonomy): domain Eukaryota; kingdom Fungi; phylum Ascomycota; class Sordariomycetes; order Sordariales; family Chaetomiaceae; genus Chaetomium; species Chaetomium globosum. The sequence goes on from NT_165981.1 coordinate 445,243, forward strand.
TTGATGATACTGGGTATGCCTTTATCCAAAAGAGTCTCAAACTTGCCATTGAGAAGCTGGAAAAGTATCTGGCGATCATGGACGCCACCCCAGCTTATTGGGCGGCAATGATACTACTTCCGAACTGTAAGATGCGGTGGATCGAGCGTTTTTTTACAGATGATCCGCTTAAGTCGTCCGACATTCAAGCCCGGTTCCGGGTTTTCTTTGACCACAATTATCCTCGACCGGCTCCGGATTCATCAAACGGGTCCCGGGACCGACCTTCACATCGCCCGGCGTTTGGGTATGACTTCTATGACCCTCCGGATCGCGTATCCGTTGATGAGGTTAGTGTCTACCTCAATGAGCCGGTTCTGCCACTAGAAGAGACCCCTTATCAATGGTGGTGGCGTAATCGTGACCGTTTCCCACGGCTTTCCAAGATGGCATTTGAGTTGTTATCTATTCCACCCTGTTCAACAGAATGCGAGAGGTGTTTTAGTGCATCGAAGTTGGCCCTGGGTCATCAGAGAAACCGCACGCACGAGGAAACCCTTTGTATGCTTCAGTGTATCAATAATTGGCTGCGGATTCTAGATAGCTAGAGCAGGAGGAACGCCAGGGAGTGGTGTGACTGTTGGGGAGACCTTTTGGGGGCTGAGCGGAACGGATCAGCTGCTTCCGGGGGGGAGGCCTTGGCAGATTGAACTAAACAGTTCAGTTCAATCTGAGGAACAGTTCAGTTCAATCGCACCTCAAAATCTTCAATCCAATCCAATCGGGGACCCAGGATTGGATTGATTGAACTGTTCGGAACGCTGCCCAAAATATGTTGGGCCAACTGGTAGCTAGTGCAGCTTCAAACCGCCTGTGCGTCCAATGGGGAGCTTGAAACCAACCCGCCCCCCCCCTTGTATAATGACTTAATAAGATTGTAATGAGGATAACTAGTTAGTTATTCAATCCCTTTACCATCCAAGGAGAAATACACGGCATCGTGAGCCTCGCAGGAGAACGAATCAACCTACACCATGTTTCTAGGCTGTAGATGCGATAGACTACAATGAATCACAGACTTCAGCCAATGTAGGTCGGACTAGTCTGACCTACCACAGCGGGGTTCCGTGGGGGGTGGGAACGCTAGTTGACAGCGCGATGATAGCCTGAAAATATTTGACAATTTTGACAACTAGCATACCCCGCATAATTAGCATACCCAATGCAACTAGCATACCCAATGCAACTAGCATTCCCACGCCAAATGCCGTCGCTCGCAGCCCCGCTCCAGCGCCTAGCCTGCCACACCCTCCGCTGCACCCTCCTGTGCACCCCCATTGCACCCTGTTATTGTATTTTGAGCCACTGCTGTATTTAGCGTCTGTTTCCCTACCTACATAAAGATTCCAAACACCCCCTCAACAATACGGGATTCGCGTGCATCCATCCCCAGCGGGTCCACACGTCATGTAAGTCCTCTTGGCCCCGCTGCTAACTGCCTGGTCGCGGGTTGGTTTGGTTGAACAGAAGCGCTGTCGGCCTGCTGGTTAGCCGAAGAGGGAGCGCGACACCACTTTCCAGGTTATCTTTGTCGTCTACCCCAACCGGTTCGTTACCTGACACAGGCGTCATTAGGGGAGGTAAAAACGGGCAACTTACATCGCGCGCTCTCACAACGCATGTACGTCCCAGTTCACCCAGATGATGCCAACGCCCCTGACCGGTATCATGTAGAGACGCACAGGGCGAATGGCAGGCACCCCAACCACTACAGCATCTTCCGTCTCCTCCATTATCTCCAAGTCCCGGAGCTTATGTCGAGTCTTTGTACGCTTGATCAGTGTTAGTACTGTGAAGATGTGTCTGTCCTTGTCGTTGTCGAGGACGAAGATATGGTCCACACGCCCGAAAAGAGTCTGGTTGTCGCGCTTGAATCGTACAAAGTCGCCAGTCCTGAACGTGAAGCGGTCGTTCGACTCCCTGCCCGTATGAACGAAACATTAGCCTGGGCACACCGCTAAGCCGTCCAGCCTCTATTTGACACCCAGGAGTCAATGTCCCTTCCGGGAACCTGTGCTGACAAGCACGCCGGCCGTCTGGGGGAATCTGACAAGGCGAGCCAGGCTCACGTGTCCCGGTGGTGGGAAAGGGGGAGGGGTGGGGACTCAGGGATATGGACCTGGTGGTCTGGTACGCACCTGTCGGTGAATCCGGACTTCCGTGACCACTGGATTGGCCGGTTCTCGAACAGAGATGGATATTGTGCAGGTTTGCCGTAACCATACTGGTATGCCAGTCGGAGATGACCACGCCAAGTCGATGTCGTGTTGAGGTCCCCGGAGCGAGTCGGGATTCTATTGCCATCATTAATTGGGTGGGTTGCGACAACACTCTTTGTTGGGATACGATTGATCGCAGCCGGTCTGAGATGATTGCTGTCTGCGGACTGGTCGATTTCCATCTCGTGGTCTTCGTTATCGAGCAGGGCATCCATCTCATTTCGGTCCGTTCGAGATAGTACTGTATTGAAAAGGGTCGGGCACTGCTGGTAAAGTGCAAGCATCTCGCTGGTGAGTTCCGGGTCGTCATGCTGAAAAGCGTTCTGGAGGAGCAGGCGCATCGTCTCTTGGAAATTGACTTTCATCAGCAGGATCTTCTCCACGTTGGAGTAATTTGTTTCGTAGACACGGGTCTTGAAGTATCTAGAAGACGTTAGCAGACGGTAAGACGGGTAGGTCTGTTCGAAGAAACCCGGCCGAAGAGATCGAGGTGAAGCGAGCGATACATGGGCGACGCGGATTCGAATCTCTCCGGATTCAACGGTCTTGTGTTTGCTGGCAGGCCTTCTCCAAGCATGGTGCCAGAGCCATGCCCAGATCACTTCGCGACAAGAGCCAGACACAGATCCACACGAATGTCGCTGAGTCCAAGGGTCTGGGGTTTGCCGGTGAAGGTCTATCAAGCGGGGTGCTGGTAACTACAGGTGAGGGACAATTACCGACGGAAGTTAGACATACCGGTGTAAGTTTTCGCCTGTGAGTGTGTTACAGTTGACAGGTAAAGCGTACTCCTCCGCGAATTCTGGGAAATGAACGGCGACATGAATATTTGGGCGCAATGTGTCGTTCTGGTACTGTAATGCCCGGCCAGAATCATCAACGACACCGTCTTGGAGAACTGACTCATCGATAACTTGGACTCCCGGCGTCCCTGCGTGTGACGCACCAGACGACCCGGTTGAGGTCACAGCTGCAAGTAAACAGAGCTGGTTGAAAAGGTAGCGAGCCCGGTAAATGATGTTGCCCTTGAGGTAACGGTCCCGACGCGACACACGAGTCCCCATCAGAACGGTAGTGCTCTTTGCAATCGCAGCAGTAGTCTCGATGATCAACTCAATCGAATCTTTCTCGTGGTTCTTAGCTTGGTCCCAGAACCTTGGCCGAATGTGCTCCCTCTTTAACCAGTTTAGGAGCAAGGCTGGGATAATGACGATCCATCGCGCGTGGTGAGACATCTTGTAGCTTGATAAATGGTGAACCGGTGACTGTAAACGTGGCCAACCCGGTGGGTAAGGCCAAGTCTGGAGCTGTATAGCATATTCCGAGCGCGCTGACTTTGTAAGAATGCCATCCCGAAGGAGAAAGTGCATCAAGTTGCCAAGACCGTTGTACTCAGAGTGTGCTGCGTCGATGGGCCGTGACATGACCAGATCAAGGGCCGGTGACAGGCGGGGAAGTACCGGCAGATCTTCAGCCATCCCTCACTGCGTACAATATCGTTTCCGTTCCGACGTAGTTTGCAATGAGCGGTGCAGCATCTGCTGCATCTCCAGGGTCTGAGTGTGAAACCGGCCGTGAGTGATATGATCGAACTTGAGCATAACATCGGGATTGACAGCGCGCTGGCCGGAGTCCGCGAAACAGCATCTGCAGAACTTGTGTGCTCGTGGGCCTTTGAACCCGGAGTTCTCGGCCTGTTGAGGCATATCGCCAATGTAACATCGCAAATGCGCAAACACGGACGATTTTGTCGCGAATAGTCATGACGATACCGGCGTCGAGATGAACCATCATCTTCAGCGCTTTAATAACCTCGCCAAAGTCCGATGCATGAGGCCTACCACGCCAGTGTTAGCTTCAAATACAAGATTAACAACATTCCACAGGGCAGGCTAAAAGCTATGCCCGTATCGAGTCGACACCCCCGAAAGGTGGAAAATGCTGGCAGTCAAGCAATAGGGAAGGGATCTTAGACAAGAAGCTGGACTTACCCGAGTACGATTAGGAAAATGCTGCCCGGACTAAAACGCTCCTCTTCACAAAGCCCTGCTGGTGTGAAATTTTCCGGGGATTCGTGGATTTCTGCGGAAAATAGATATCGGCCGTCCGTTGTCGTTCATAATTGGTGTCGCCGAACCCGGTCGGGGAAAAGCAGAGGTTTTCATTCGATGACTGGCGCAGTTGTCTCTAAATTGAGGGCCCCGGGGTTCTGCGCCGATAGATGCTGCTTACGTGCTGTGCTGCAAAGTCGGCGCGACTTTAGACCCTACGATTGATCGCGCCATATTTGCGCTGTCAATAATCCCCGATGGTGTTGATGGTGTTGTAAAAAAAATTTGATGTGGGAGGGTTTTAGAGGGAGGAAATCGAAGGACTCGTGAGTGAGCGAGGAGTTGTTGCCAGAAAAAATCTCAGAGGAGGCCGTTCCTTCCTTCGCTCCTGTTGGAAACTATTAACAGCCACAATTCCACGGTTATCAGACGGATGATGGGAGCTTACAACAGTGGGTTGGAGATGCTTCGAGCAGCCCAGAAATCATCAATTGAAGGTTGTTTCTTTCTGTTCTTCGGTGGTGGCCATCGCCCTAACCCTTTTGAATAGCTCGTTGTCCAGACCCTGGATACCCTCAAACAGTAGCACCGGCAACCGAGCTTCCGTATTTCGAATGCCACCACTTCCAACACCACCACATGATTATGAGAAGCCGCACAATGTCGCCGCCGTTGATGGCCAGCGGGCACACGGCGCTTTGGCCGGGCCTAGTGTCAGCCAACCCACCGGAACAACCCCATCGAACTTCCAGGGCATCACCAGAACAACATCGCAGAGGATGTTATCGCCCCCACCTACGCGGCCTCGCTTGGAAGGCCAGATCAGTTCATCTCCCGTAATCCAGGATCCCGGTGCCCATCATCCCCACATCCGATACAGGCAGCGTCCACAGCCGGTCGGTGGTGCAGCAACAGACTGGGCAGTGCACAACACCCGGTGCAACTGTCAACGCTCCGACGACAGAGGCCACCCCGGCAGCGAAAACATCTCCGCCGGGGTTTAGCGCAGGCGACTCTACCACAACCGCCCAAGCCACTCCAGTTACCCGCGCTTCGAACCGCAACAGCAGGAAGTCTCAGCGTGCTCTGCAAGCTGACAGCAACACGCAGGAAGCTCACATTAATACTCGCGGAGTCACAGCTAGACGTAGTGGTACTCTGGCCTCTCGGGACAAACGTGCGGGTGGCGGGGATTCCGGCAAACCCATGTCTCGGCCTGGAAAGCAGCAGCAGAGAGCCAGGCTTGGACGTAACACCCCGGTGGATGACCAAGAGTCAGAAGGATACTCTAACTTGTGACCTCCAACCGGTTTTACCCCTGTACTGCCGTATTCAATCGTTGCTAGTAGTAGTATATAGTGTGTATTCAAGAATGGATTATGTGGCTAAAAGAAAATAAAAAACCTGGTTCAGTCCTTGATTTCATCTTGTCCAGCGTTGTGCTTTTGTAAATTGGGCGAGGCGTACACCAGACAGTGGCTTACAGTGGCTTACAGTGGCTTACAGTGGTTGCAGTGGCAGTCCCATTGCCACGAGTCCTGATCAATCTGTCGGATGGGGCAAGGACCCATAAATAACCACCAATCAGAGAGCGGAACGCCGGGAATGCTAGTTGCTCGAGGTATGCTAGTTGCTCTGGGAATGATAGTTGACAAGACAACGATAGATTGCATTCCTGGAAGGCCAAGTATCATACTTGCCTAGCACATTTTCCCACTACGGTATTTTAACCACCCAGACCGCTCCGCGTTGAACAACTATTAAGTCTGGCCGCACCCGAACCTGCAACCTGCCACTTCTTTAAGGGACCGCACGGATTCCACGGCCAACGGAGTCAGCCGGCCGTACATCGACGCTTGGAGCAGTATTTCATTTGTAACATTCAAGGCATCCAAGGCAGCGTCCCTCGTCGAGCCCCCTTTCTGGTCACGGAACGGTGCCCTTTGGGGGACCTTTCTCCCAAGCCTGTCTGCCTTCTGCTCATGCCAAAGTTTTTGCCAATGCTGTCACCTGATCCCGCAACTGCTTGCTCTCTCTCGGTGCATTCTTCAGCACCTTCTGCAGGAGATGATCGACCTGGGCACCGGGCGCTGTGGGCGGGTTGCCCTGCGCGGTCTGAATTCGCGAGACCTGGAACTGCAGGAAGAATTTGGGCACCTTGATGCCAAGGTTCCCACCGACCGAGCGGATACCGGCCTCGGTTGCGAGGTAGACGTCGAGTTGTTTCTGGAAGGTGGCGAGGTCGGCGTTGCGCAGCGGCGTGGGCGTCGCAAACTTGTCGAGAGCGAACTGCAGCGGCGTTTGGGCGGACGAGGCGAAGTTGACCGACGAGAACGATACACCGCCCGAGAAGACGTCTGGTACGCCTGAGAGGGTGGTCCGGGAGTTGTCGCAGGTGATGCGCTCTTGCAGGTTGGTTACAATATCAGCGACTTCTTTGGGGAGAACCTGGTTGCCGACGAGAAAACAGGAGTTGGCCTGCCGCTCTGAGATCAGCGGGGCTAGATACCTATGTTAGTGGCAAGGCAGAATGATGGAATCTGAGAAGCATAAATACATACCGGATAAGGCGAAGCCTGCGCCGAAATAGATCACTGCGAAGAGCTTCATCTTGATTGAGCGTTGGTATGAAAAGTCCCAAGAAGGACGGTAATGTCAGGCTGTTGATACACCACAGAAACGAAAATACAAGCACCAGTGCCGTAAATAGAAACAATGCAGCCAGCCACAATGACGATCAAGAACTGAGATCTTCAGATGGCTATCACACACTCTAAATACACCCGCCCTCGTGATCCGGAGTTGCCCAGCCGTTGCCGAAGCGCCGTGTTCGTCTCAAGTTTCGCCCATAACTGCCCCGAAGTCCTGGGTCAGAAACCGCAACATCCCCCGTTGACGCCGGGAATTATCTGTAAACGGAATGGGTTGCGGCCTTGTTGCTGGAAATGGGTTACCCCCGGCATGCGAAGGGGTCGTGACGCCGGTGGGGGTCGTTTCAGGCATGTGTCGGACGAGAAAACACCCCCTGACCCCGTTCCTTAACTACGGGTTCGCTAAAAACAACACCAACGATTTGGACAGAACAAACATTGAGATACCAGTGTAGGTTCGATGACCTTGAAGATGTTGAGTGCCACGATGGAATCCCTAAGGGAAATTGCATCCTGGGAGCATCGCCTGTTTAAATGACGACAATGATTCACAAGAAACAACGGTGATATTGAATCTGCACATGAACACTCGCGGTTCAGAAACAGTGTGTATTCCATCCATAGACCAATAACTCAAACACTCAATCCCGTTTATCATTCATTTCCAATAGTTGAATCATGAAAACTCGAATCGCAACCCCCCTGGTTCCATGAACTCATTCACACCTCCAGCCCCTTATACGCCTCCTCCAACCCCTGAAACTCGGCCACACCCAAGTCCTCCTTCCCCAACACCTTGCCCCCATCCGCCCTCGTCCAGCTCCTCTCCCGATACTCATCCCAAAACTCCATCATCACGCCCATCTCCTCCGCCCACAGCGGCCAGATCTCCCTAAACGCCTCCCCACTCACCCGCACCAACTGCGCCTTGGTGCCCCGCGCCCTCGCCCAAAGCTGCAACATCTCCCCGGCCTGGTGCGTCTCCGTCGCCGCCAGCACCACCGCGCCGCCCCGCGTCTTGTCCCCCTGCTCCACCGCCGCCTTGACGAACGCCCCCACGTTGGCCGACACGTCGCCGATGGTGGTGATGGGCGTCTCGGGCGCGTAGTTGGCGAGCTGCAGGTGCTTGCCGGCCGTGGGGATGAGGTAGGGCGTGAACATGGGGAAGGCGTAGTTGCTGTGGTACCAGGTGACCCAGAGGAAGGTGGTTTTGGCGAGGAGGGCGGGGAGGTGGGTGCGGATGTGCGCGTCGATGCGGTTCTTGCCCTCGAAGTGGGGGATGAGGTATTTGTTGGCGGAGAGGGCGAGGGCGTTGGGGAGCGTGCTCCAGATGTAGTGCTCGAGGGTGGGGGTGGCGGCGGCGGCGGTGGCGAGGTTGGTGCCCTGGTGGAGTTCGATTTCCATGGCTTTGTCGGGGGATTGGTGGGCGATGAAGGGCTCGAAGAAGTTGGTGACGGCGAAGATGATGTGGGAGCCGGCGAAGGCCGTCTTGAGGCTGGCGAGGTCGTTGAGGTCGGCTGCGACTACTTCGGCGCCCTGCGCGGCGAGGGCCTGGCCGGCGGGACCGGAGGGGTTGCGGGTGATGGCGCGGACTTGGTAGGCTGGGTTATTGATGAAGGCCCGGACGACGCCCTTGCCCTGGGCACCGGTGGCGCCGACGATCGTGATGAGCTTGGCCATTTCGGATGGGGTGGCTGGTGGAACGTTGATGGTGTTGGAGAGTTTGATGCGGGCGGGTTATTGCGCTGCGTTCAAGGAGGATGTGTTTGGTTAAGGAAGTGGAGTGAAAGATTGTGGAACTGCTGGAGTCTCAAGAAACTGGTGCTATTGATGTGTTGATGGAGTCTGAAAAAGGAGTTCACAATCATCGAAGCACGGTGAGGCAGTCCATACTTATACATCTCGGCCTCACCTCGCTCCACAGCTAGAGGTCCCTATCACCGACAATTATGGTGTTGATGATTCCATGGTCATATTACCAATTTGCTCACTTGCCGGTGTTTGGAAATCCGAGCGACGTCGGTGCGTCTTTGGGAAGACTCTATGAGCTTACCACCAAGACGGCGACGCCCTATCCACCAAGATAACCTTTGTCAGCCAACATGGCGAGCGCGACAAGGCCTATTCTCCGACCAACGACGGGTGCGAGTTGAATGGGAAAACAGATCTCCCGGCAAGGCCTTGAGTCAGCACCCTTGTAGAATGTAATGTCGTGTTGTGTTGATTGGACAAATGCTAAACAAAGGGCGTGTGCGGCGATTATTAATCTGGAGGTATGCAAAGGCGTTCAGTAACCAGCAAACTTTCCAGCAGGGGGGAGTTGGGGAAACCTCCGAGAACGGACATCTACAATGCCGAGCTGCGAGGTGCTGACTCAGGTTGGAGAGTTCTCTGTACAGTACTTTTTTGTGTTCGGTTACCGTCGACCTCCGTTCACGGAAGTCATTGACGTGCTTCAAGAGGTCGGTCACATAACACTAGCTTATCGGAAAGCATAGTCGAGGCCTCGCCATTCCCTTTGACACTATGTTCAAGTTTGTCAGACACATACACATTCCAGCCGGGGAAGGTTGCCGCGGCGTGTGAAGCTCGGGGCTGGGGGGAGGGCACAACAAGTTCCTCAGTCTCCCACTAATTATGTCCAGCCGATAATTAGAGGGATGGCGGGGATGATGCCGAATAGAAAAAGGCTGCTCATCAAACTGGATACTTCGGTATGACTTGGTTGAACTTCACTTCATCTTTTCGATCCATGATAGATGTAACAAACTTACGCAAGCTGTCGTGTAGTTCATCCCAAATCCGACATTATGTGACCAAAACTGGCATCTATCTACATGACTACATCCAATCCCCCAACTTAATGAACCCACCCTAGTTCTTCGCCCACGGCTTCTTCACGCCCTTCTCCTCATACCACTCCCCCACCCACCCCTTCATCTCCGCCGCCGCATCCAGCGCCAGCCTCTTCACATCCTCATTCGCGTCCCAATTCGGCCCGTACATATCCGAGCAATGAACGCCCCCCTTCACCAACCGCACTGGCAGCTGCTTGGACGAGTGCACCGGTCCGCCGGGGCGGAAGGCGCTGGACAGCGTGGCGTCGCGCCAGGGGTCGTGCTGGCCGTTGGTGTGCATGGCGCGCGTCGTGTTGGTGACGTCCCAGCCGCCCGTCCAGCGGTTGACGTCCTTGGCGCGCTTGCCCGACTCGAGCCCGTACCCGCCCTCGGGGAAGTGCAGCGGGCACTGCTTGCGCCAGTAGTCGTTGTTGACGTGCCGCGAGACGAGGGTCTTTTCGGTGAGCGGGGCGCCGTTTTGCCACCATTCGAAGCTGGAAGGAATGTTAGTAAGCGTAATGGTGGGGGGGAGGGATGGGGGAAGGACGTACGGCTCGTTGCAGAGCATCCAGTTCCATTGGTCGGTTAACCCAGTTGCCGGGGGTCAGGTCCTTGTAGGCGACGTTGTTGGGGTCCAGGCCTTTGAAGCACTCAATGTTGAGCTCGCCTTCCCATTCGGCGTAGCCGGCACTCTCGCAGTCTGGGGGAGGGGTTAGTTAATCTCGATGGGGGGGAAGAGAGGGTAAAACTCACAGCCAGGGATGACCTCCTCCTTCACGTATTTGGCGTAGCCGTCCAGAGCCTTGGCCAGGCCGACACCCCGGGCGCCAGGCACTTTGTTCGTGGAGTTAGGCCAGACGTTCTCAACGTAGTCGCAGAAGCGGTAGTACGGCGTGTAACCCGTGTTCTTGACCGAGTAGAACTGGGTCGACTGCCATTGCCACGGGCCCCATTCGAGCGCACTTAACACCAGTTAGCTGTCGTTCCCAAAAGAAGACGCTCACGCTCAGAAGCACTCACGCAGCAAAGTCCCCATCTTCCAGGTCCTCGAGCATGAACTTTTTCTTCAACTCCTGCTTCCGCTTCTTAGACCCAAAGCTCAGCACCAAATCTACATAGTTGATCACAGCGTTGACATCGGAGCTGCTAATTCCTGGGCGTCGCCTCCTGCACGGGCGACGAAATACTGCCAAAAGTCGCCCACAGCCTCCACGACACCGCTCGAACTGTATATACGCCCAGAACGTACCCGGCTCCAACGCAGCCAGCCACCCGGCCAGGGCACCGGCATACGACCCGCCGGCAAACACCCACGGGGCCTTGCCGGCCGAGCTCGCGCCGGAGTCGTCAAACGGCGGCACGAAGTTCTTGGCAAAGTAGGTCAGATCCTTGAGCGAGTTGTCGAGCGTGAGATACTGCAGATTCTCGACGGTCAGGTTCGCGTAGGGCGAGGAGCCGCCCCAGTAGCGGTGCTCGAGGATGACGACGGCGCCGCCGGTCTGGTTGGCCATGAGGCCCGACAGCCGCGCGCTGCCCAGCCAGGTGCGGTTGAAGCCCGTGCCCGTCTGCTCGCCGGGGGTGACGAGGTAGATGGGCGAGCCGGGGCCCTTCCAGAACTCGGTGCCGTACCAGTAGCGCTGCTTGAAGGTGCCCAGCGCCGGGTCGGCGTGGTCGATCAGCTGGTCGAAGGTGCCCCAGCCGTTGGTCGTCTCGGCGCGCTTGTGGAGGTCGGCTGCCGAGATGGTGTCGTCGTCCGGTCCGATGTCCATCGCCGTGCCGCGCCCGAAGGCGGCGGCGTAGGGGGCGAGGAGGAGGCCCGCCGCGAGGGCGGTGATGGAGAGCCTCATGGTGGTGGTGGTGGTTGATGCGGAGGGGGAAGGAGTGTGCCAACCAGCAGGGACGGAATAATGCCCTGGGTGAGAGGGGAGTGGTGGTATTATGTATTTTCATTTTGAAAAGGACCTGCCTGTTTATTTAATTGCCATGGGCAGCCCGCGGGTCCCAGCTCCCGCTTCCTCGCTGCACATGTTGTGGACAGGGGCACGCATGGAAGGAAGGCAGATCGCAAACAGGCAGCTGGCAGTGCCACACTACTACCACGGCAGCATGCAAGCCGCCACCGGGGATTCACACAAGTGGCTCGCTGGAGGCGATTGGCCGCCTTTTTGGGCCTTGCGGGCCTCGGCCAGTGTAACTCGCGCAGGCGGGTGCACAATTGGCAGTGGCTCTTGAGTGGGCACGGTTCTACCCCAGATCGAACCCGTCACCTTCCCGTTCCGTGCCAAGGGCGCCGACAACAGAGGGAGGTCCTCCGTTCGGCCCAAGATACTCTCCACCGACTCCGCCCGAAGCGATCCGGGTTCCGGAAGGTTTTTGGTGGGCAGATTGCCGAATAGCCGCGAAAGCGGACATGAGTTCACATGATGGGCTGATGAAAATAGATTCTGGGTTGGAAGGATGATGGGAGAATTTGGTTGATTGCGGGGCAGTGTCAAGAGAGCAAGAATGCCCGGTGCTTCTGTCATGCCGTGTACGAAGTAGCAAACGGCAGCTGGCAGGCTAGGTCTCCCGAAAATAAACCCTGCCCCCGGGCCTGTTCATTTGATGCTGAGGTGCCTGGGTTGCCATTTTACTTCAACTGGCGCCTTCCCAGTTCGGATTAGATTGGCGGGAAGCACCAAGGAGGATCAGGAAGGAGTGGCTCGAGCGGCTCGCATGCAGTCAAGCCTTGCACCAAGATCAGACATTCCAAGCCAAGAAAGGCTTGTTCCTGCTGATTTCCAGGCCTTGCTTCCTTCCCAGCTCCAAGCCACACCAGCTTCAACGGCCAGCCCCTCTTTAAGTGGGGCCTCAGCCAGGAAGAATTCAGCACCCACAACAAATCAAGTTGAACCCCGCCTTGCCCGCCCAGGCCGATGGTCGGCCAAGCCAGCTCGCCAGCCTCTCTCACAAACCGACATCCGGATCCACCGGGCATCTCCGTTGAAGAAATCCCCTTGTGGTGTAGTTGGCTATCACGTTCGGCTGTAATGGAAATTATCGATACCGAAAGGTCACCGGCTCGATTCCGGTCGAGGGGACACATTTTTGCCTGGGCTTTCCGAGCTTCATCGGTGGTTTCGCAGGTTGTTGACATGGACCGGACAGGCAAACCTTTTTTAGCCTGAAAGGAGTTCCATGGTTGCATTTAGTGACGGACTGCCTAGAGAAACAGCGAGCGACAAACGGTCAAAGCGCCGTAACTGACAACATGGGTAGACAGACAAGACACTCCGCCACTACTAATGCTTGTTGAAGGAAGGGAAAGGCAACGAGATGCACGCACCGCAACTTGACAGGGCTCACAGGACCGGGATCCGGATGGCAGTGGGGATGAGTCACAATAGTGCCTAGCTGAGCACGAGTCAACGATTAGATACTTAAGAAGAACTGAAGATAACAGACATGTGCAACTCAAGCTTAATTCCGACAGACGCCTTGGACGATACTGCATGCTACCGGATCGAAACGTTAAATGTGAATAGCTTCGATCACCCAGAAGTCAGGGGACATAAGTAAGGCGAGAGCTGGCCGCGGATCAAAGCGGCCCAGACTAAGCTTAATCCGTTCCAGTGTATGACCTCTGGCCTCCGATCTCTGTACTCAATCCAAGGAAGACAGTTGCATTTTCTAGGGCGTCCTAAGCCCTTAGCAGTTTGGCAGGCACATGCCGAGAAAAGGACAATCCAGTCTCCAGGTGGATGTCCTACAACGCTGTGATTCACATCAAGATCGACGATCAAAGACATCGGAAAATAGACAAGAGATGATAGATCCGGCAAGAGTGGCCAGCGTTGATTATATAGACTAGTATCAAGAAAGTAGACTTCGACAACTCGTCTCTCATGTCCAAGAAGCACTGCCGCCTCTCCACCTTTATGACAACCCGAATGTTGAAACCATAATTGCCATTGCGCAACCTGTGCAGTGCAAAACCCTCGGAGCGGTGGTCAGTCCGCCGACCGGGTGAGCAGCACCCCTTTTGGTTGCGCGATATTGTGTCCCCTCCCTTTCGTCGGGTGAACACAAAAGAACCTAAGCCTTCAGAAGACAACAAGAGATCAAGGATAGATTCCGTGGCTCTCCCTGCATGCGTACAGGCCAAGCATGATGAATGAATGTCTGTCCATCCGTGAATGCAACAAGACTCCTCCAAAATGGAGCTGCAAAGACGCCGTGAATGAAATCAAATGTCCCGCGCCAGACCCCTCATCAGGCAGTCCCCTGTTTCGCCGCGAAGGTGCCAATCAGTTTGGCAAGCTTCTCGGCACCCTCGACAGGAACCGAGTTGTAATTACTGGCGCGAATGCCGCCGATAGAACGGTGGCCTTTCAGCCCCGTCAACCCCAGGGTAGCAGCCTCGCTCAAGAAGGCTTGCTCTGCCGAATCTCCGCCCTGGATTCTGAAGCAGATATTCATACGTGACCGCGCCGACTTGTCAGGGATGATCCGATAGATATCGGGGTGCGCCTCGAGGGCGCCGTAGATCAGCTGGGCCTTCTGCTCGGCTACAGCTTGCTGTCCTTGCACTTTGGGACTCTGTCGCAGCAGCCTCTTGAGAACTTGACCGGCGATGTACACGCTGAAAGAAGTTGATTAGTCTACACCTTAGTTTGAAGGGTTAGTGCTTACTCGAAGATGCTGAGTGTGTTGTAGAGGCTGTTGTTTTTGGCAATAGTCTCGTACTCGAAGATGCGAGGCGGAACAGGCAGACCCAGCTGCCTCATCAGAGTCGGGGGGGGCTGAGACGTCGTGGGGGGTAGGAATTTCTTGTTGATGACCACGACGGTGATACCAGTCGTTCCGAGGTTTTTCTGGGCGCCAAAGAAGATGGCCGCGAAATTCTTGATCGGGATCGTCCTGGAAAGAATGTTGGAGCTCATGTCGGCTACAACGATTGGTCCATCAGGCCCCGGCTCAAGGGACTTGGGGAACCCGGGGAACTCGACGCCGTCAACCGTCTCGTTGTCGCAGTAATAGACCATGGCGGCACCGGGAGTGAGGTTCCAGGTACTCTCATCTGGAATTTTTCCAAACTTGCCGTCATTCGTCTTGCGGCTATCGGCCACAATGTTGACATGCTCTGCGCCAAAGAGCCGCTCAGCTTCGGCGGCTGCCTTTTGCGACCAGCTACCAGTGACGATGTAGTCCAACTTGAGGTCCTTCACGGCCGATTGGAGCTCCGGTACTGAGCCACCAGGCTCGCTGTGTTTGCGCGCAACCCAAGCGCCAACCAAGTTGTAAGCCGTAGCGGCAAATTCGCCCGTCCCACCGCCATGGAGGAAGAGAATCTCGTAATCGTCTGGGATATCGAGGTACGACGCCAGGTCGGCTTTGGCTTCGTTGATGATATTTGTAGCCATCGCCGACCGGTGCGAATGCTCGGCGATGCCGAGTCCGGTGTCCCGGAAGTTGACAAGAGCCTGAGCAGCATCCTCAATTACCTCAGTAGGAAGAGGTGCTGGGCCCGCACCAAAGCAGGTTACCTCTGACCTGGAAGGCATGATGTATGGCAAGTTGTGAATCGTGGGAAAGGGGACAGCGTTTCTCCGGCGAGGGCGTGCTCGTAGGGGATGGCAATTGCTGAGCGTGGTGGAGAAATTGTCATTGAATATTTATGCATTGACTCATGGAGTTCAACTGTCCGGTGTCGGTAGCGGGCGGGGTCATCGGGCCCAGGAATTATACCAGCTCCGATGGGTGGGGCCCGCGGGCAGGGCCCGTCACGGGGTCCTCGCTCCCGATCATTAATCTATCATTAATCTATCCTGTGGTAGTTACTTCGTGGGGTGCATAAGTTGTGTCCTTTCGAGGTACCGCTGGGGCACGCCAAACTGCTTTCCCTCGTGGCTGCGCTTTGCGTGACGAATATTTTCTCTTCGCTGGCAGAGCTGAGCAATTGCACGTCCTGGCGAGGTCCGGTCCGCTCCCAGTGCGCTCCTATTTCATCGGCCCGGGAGCAGGCGTGCCAGCTGGTGCAAGCGACTTGGGCCGCGTCGGTGTAAGTCGTCAAGATTCGGACACAGTTCCAGCTAACAAACTCTCCAGCAACAATCCAGGCATTTCTCGAAGATCACACAGCACTTGATACAACTTGAAACAAATTCATGGATGCCAACACTTCAAGTTTTTACCCCCTCTAAATTTTTTCGTTCGTCTGTACCTATGTCAAACCTCCTTCGTAACCCTCATTCAGTGTAGTAGTCATGTGCGACCCCAAACAACATAAACTCTAATACGGGTAGCCACCGGCCACCACCCGTCAGACAGTGTCCGATGGACAAGTTTTTGCCCGCCGATTCATTCCCGAGACGGACGGGGACCGCGATGCTCGGCGCTTAGATCGGCGTGCTTCCGCTTCAGCGACAGACCGACGTAGGGCCATTGCGTTACGGCGGAGTGCGTGAACGGTTGTGTTACGCGCCGTGGAAGCGCTGAAGTCGAGAGTAGAGGTGGTCGGGATGAGAGGTCTATCCGTTCGGGGGGTGATGCCCAACCCTGACACGTGATTGTCCCAGGTTGAGTTCGTAGGCCGCGGCACCATCAGACCCAAACGGGCAGTTCCTCCGTTTTGGAATAACTCGTCATTTTGGAGGAAGGGTACTTTGGCTTCTAGAACGTCCGAGTAACGCTGTGGTCGGAATCTGGTAGTCGTTAGCTAATAGGCCGCTTAAACAGGTATTGATCGTTGGAACGGCGCACCCAGAGCTGAGGATGTCGGTATCGCGTATGAATATGAGTCCCTCTCTGAGGTGTCGCTCGAAAGCAAAGCTAGCGGTAGCTTTTGGCCGTCTTGCGTCTGCGATTAACTTGACGAAGACACCTTGATGGTCTCTCGTGGAACTGCAGCAACGGGCACTGGAGATCCACTTGTACTGGTCGAGAGATCGGAATGCCATTCTCGACCTCTCATGAAGTTTGTTGAGGAAATTTCTCTGAACAATGCTTTGGTCAACCACGACGAGGCTTGGGAGGGTAGGTAGGTAATATGTAAGGACGCTAGTGGTTCAGATGGAGAGTGTACTTACCAAATTTGCCAGGCTTGTTGCAGCAAAGTTCCGCTTTTCAAACTTGTGAGTGGCGGCAAAGACGATCCAAAGAGCGCAGCAAATGGTGGTGGGATTGTGGTGCTTGTCGGCCCCGCTCATGGAGACCGCGGCCCTGTAGCAGAGTTCCTGGATGAGCACTTGGACATGGTGGGCAACCGAATACGTGAGCTCCAGGACGAGATTTTTTGCATCGGCGAGGTCTATACCACCGTGAAGGCCGACGGTGAGTGGGTTTAGGTATAAGGCGTTGTCATCCCAATTGAGCAGCACTGTGAGCCAGTACGCGCAGCTCCACGCCGTCAACAAGGTCCCATGCTAAGCCGTGTCAATGTCTGTCGTCTTGCCAGTCACGATAACGCTAGAAGAAGAGGAACTTGCATCGAAATTCGCGAAGGCATCCATCTTCGACATGTAAGATGGTAGCCTCCGACCACTGAATCCGTCCAGTTGAATCCCGTTTAGCGCTGGGGCAACGATATTAGCCCCTGATGCTGCTGCTGCGGTCGCGGTGGTTGCGAGTCTCTTGATCCCCACTGCTGAGCTCGTCGTCGAGTAGTGTGAGAAGAAACCCTTGTCATCAATGTAACACACCAAGTTGCCACCAAAAAGGGACTCAAGAGACTCGCCGGAGCTAAATTGGGACACTTGGTCGATTTTCTCTCGCAAGGCGACCAAAAGATCTTGGACCTCACCTGTAGTATAACGCGTCAGTATTGTCTCCTCCCGAATACCCCCGAAAGGCGGCGTTGAAACAGTACCAAGCTCAAGAAACATGATCCTGGGTAACGACATCATCTCCTCACTCGGTTCGACGAGCAGTTGCACCGGGAACGGAGTAAGGCCGTCCACCACCTGTGCGAGGCTCCCGTTATCAGCTCGCCTCCGAGTATCCCCATTGACCTTTGATTCGAGATGTCGACACCTAGAACAAACGGATCCGACACTGCCGTCACACTTTGCCTGCAATCCCATTAGTCATCCTTCGCTCACAGAAGGCTTTGGAAATGTCCAAACCTGTGGCACACCTGCAAATCTGCACGGAGCACAGCGAGAAGCGGTGGGCTTGACATTGGCCTGCTGCGGTGTTGTTGTATTTGGGTCCTTGAGCGCCAGATCTTCTTCCTCAACGGGGATCCATTTTTGTGTTGGTAAGACCAGGGCGACTCCTGTACTGTAGACATCTTTTCGTTTCTCAGCTTCGGTGTTTGACTCCCAAGCGGTACGATCAAGTATGGAAGTGGGGAGATATCCCACGCGGTCCGGCGTCGGATCGTTGGTAGGGGGCAGAGGTGCCGTTTGATTGAGCTCCTGAATCGACTGAGCCGTTTCGTACTGAAAACGTATGTTATCATCCGTGGTGGAAACGGCGAATTCAGCATCCTGAAGAGGGTCAGCGCTCTAGGACTCGGGTAGCCACGAGGGGAACAACATCTTGTAACAGCCCAGAGTTTTGAGTAGCCTCTGGAGACTCCTCCCAAACAGTTGCCCACTTCATCAGATCGCCGAGGTCCGTTTGCCAATCGCAATCGAAAGTAAGGTCGGTGGGGGGCCTGGGGTGATGGGTGCAGCCAGTCGATTACGAACTCGTCCCAATCCGGATTCCAGATATCATCTTCTAGGGCCGCCGAATTGGCCCAGGAGTTACTGTTGGGAATCTTGTTTGGGTCCATAACGGGATGGGGTTGTCTTCACATGCCTCTTAGCCGACAAGGTATCTGTGAAGGTGAATGTCGACACAGGACTTACCGAGTGGTCCGAGTCGGCCAGGTCAGTGAGCAAATGATCACTCTGTGGCGGGTTCGAGCCTGGAGAGGTGAGAAAAGAATGGCACTGAACGGGTGCAATGAACTTGGAGTTTTATACTCCCCAGCATCCTAGACACCCCGGTTCTGCACATGCAGCTAGACGATGTGCGGCCATGTAGTTACGAAAGAAAGACCGCCAACCCCGGTTGCTGTACCGTCGCACAAGCTGACACCATGCGTACACCCGACAGAGGAATCATCTATCCCTCAGCCAATCGATCCCATGATCCAACCCAACGCGTCCTGCGCCCTGGTTGTTCAGATACGCCACGACGGGCGAGCCTTGCGTGGGGAGCACATCCGGCGGCGTGAAAGGCGCTCCCGGGTCCGCGGTTGTGCTTCGCCTGCGCTCGCAGCACGACGCGATCAGCACCCCGGCCTGCCGGGTGGTGCGGGTATAGGCGGGCCACCGCGTGCAATCGTGTTGACACTCTTGAGCGAGACGAAGTCGAGGTCTGCCGTTGCCGTCTGTGGGCGTGATCAATGCGCCCTGTATCTTGGCCTTCTGCGGTGAGTTTCCCCAATGGGGAACTTGAATGCATGATATGCATCATGTCATCTGTACTCGTGCAAATTCGCTCTCCTTCCGACGAAAAAGTCCGGCAACGTGGGATGTCAGAAATTGACCACCGGCAGTTTTGGACGCCCGTTCGTTCGTGACCAATGTCCGGTGCAAAGCCCAACCAAACAGCGTCCGGTCGTGGTCCCAGACAACCGACACTTGCTTGACCCGTGCTGGTGCTGCATGACGAGGGAAAAGCGGCGTTAGTGTTGCATCGTCTTTGAAACGCGCGCCTTTTGAATCGCGCCTTTGAATCACGGCGCTAGTCCTGCACGACCAAAGAGTGGAAGTCTTCGTCAACCTTCAACGCATATGCTTAAAAGCAGAACGCTAAGCCCAATTCAATGTAGTAACAAACTCTACCCTTGGCATTCGGGTCCAAAACCCACCCAGAAACTGTCTGCACAAACCCCGAATTCACTGGGATCAACCCAATGAGCGCCGTGTGAATCAAGGCCCATGACAAGCGCCATACAGCCCCCGTGGTGGCCCATGAGCTGTTGGAAGGCGCGGGGTTTGACCTTACCGAATGGGGAGGGCTCTGGCGAGCCCCCCCGATCCAGTAAGGTCAGAAAACATGCTGGCTTGTTCCCTCGCTCTCGTCTTCTCTGAAGCAAGCACGGCCATCGTCAGTCGCTAATACTCGCTATCGAGAATCATGTCTCTTTCCGAGCAGCTACAATTCTGTGAGGCAAAGGTCCAAGAGTTGGAAGCGAAAAACCAGCAGTTGCAAGCTCGAATACGCCGTTTGGAGGCGGAAAACCAATCTTTAAGACAGCTGGATTCCTCACCACAACCGCCTCAATAGCCAAATGGATTCACATTTGTTGTTGAAATCCCACGGAGTCAACCACGGGATCAAGAAAGCCAGACCCCCCAACTAAATAACCTGTTAGATGTTGCACCGAAGACTGATGTTGGAAAGCCAACAGCTACGAATTGACTGTACCAAGGTGATTGGGTGCCAAAAGGTGATGAAAGAGGGGCAACCAGTCCATTGATGATGATGTCTGTGTCTCTGTGTCTCTGTCTTATTCCCACTGCCGCGGGCCTCGCCCTGATCCTGAAAATACTAATTAATGCCCAGCCACTAACTACCAAAATTTCGGGCCGCTGTCACCTGGCCAGCATACCATACCGATGCGTGACATCCGCAAAGTCGCTTCGAGATCAACAGCGTCGAAGCAGCAGCAACATTGCCGACGACCCAGTCACATCGACGACCCGATCTCTTCATGTAATGCCCTCACGCCGGTACGCTGCCATTTCTTTTATGCTTAGGGGCTCAAACTGACCCTCTCGATGCACTTCTAGGTACCTTTTGCCATGACAGAGCATTCCACGGAACTTAAGTGGTGCAAGGCGGGTATCCACGAGCCGGGACATATTCGCTCACAGCAGCGAGTGCTCTCTCTTCGGCTTACGACCTTAAGCGGCTTATTTGTTGAAGCCGTTCCTTCCTCTAAGCCGTAGAGTGACTGCTCTCGAAGGCAAGAGCGGTTGGGTACCAGCCCGAGGGAAGGAGCGGGCTGTGGATCGAACCGATTAGGTGCCCTAAGCCAGCAACGTACCGTCAACCTCCCGCTCACTCGCCAGGAGCTGCTCTTTTTGCTCGAGCCGGGATATAGTAAGCCGTCAAGGTTTTTCAATATCAGCATGCGGCGGTAATGAACCATCCCTCGACCGTGCGGCCCGTCAAGATCTACGAGAGCCTAGACAACCTGTTTCAAGATATCTGCACTCACGGACAGGCACACAGCTATAGCATCGTCAAGAATGGGAAAAAGGACTCAAATACAAGTTCAGATGTGCCAAGGCTCGCAAGTACAAGGATCAACGCTCCGCCGAAATTCACGAGAGCAAGCGGAGGAAGTCCAGCGCCCAGATGACCGGCTGCAAGTTCCGACTGACAGCCAAGCCGCTACCTGACGGCAAGTGGCTGCTAGAGGTGCCTGAAGGGGAGTTCTTATGTCACAACAACGTCAATTGACATGATGATTTTGCTGTGCCATTGGGGGAATCTCAGAACTTTTGGCGCTGTTAGCCCTGTTTTACGTGAATTACATACGTTACGCGAGCTGACGGCCCGTCACTGGTAAAAGAAAAACGATTACCCCGATTAGGTATAGCTGGGTGCTTGATAGTATTTCGTGGGTGCTTGGGAGCCCTTCCCTACAACTATTGCATCCCACTACAATCGCGGCCCTAATGTTACAAGCAATGCCCTCTTTGATCGCTTCCATGCCTGCCCCAACACTTTTTCCCGCAGATTCTAAGACGTCCCTCTCCAGCGTCCTCCTGAGTCCTAGGATGGAGAAGGCCTCTGGGGTTTCTTTCTGCTATGTTTGGCATTAGCGAGTAGCAAACAACAATAAAATATGTACTTGTTCTTCCCCACTTACATCGGAGCCTTAACCGGCGACTTCTCCTCAAACCTGCTGCTCTCTTGAGCCTCTTCACCGGGAGTCTCCACTTCAGCAACCGGCTCAGGCAGGACAAGCGGGTGTTCCCTCGCCCAAGGAAAGCGAATGACCACCTTGATCTCCAACTTCTGGTCAAACCGCTCGTAAGCCTTCGGGGCATCCTCAATCCCAATTTGTGACGTTGTAATCCAGCTCAACTTTGCCCTCCCGTTCTTGACAAGTTCAACAGCCGTGGGCATGATTTCATAAAGCGAGGGATTGACAGGCCCGGACCCGAAGGACAGGTTCTTCTTGAATATCTCTGGCATGGCGATCGCCAAGTCCTTATCCATCAAATCCCCGCGCGGCGCCCCAGCCGATTTCCCCTGGGCAATGTATACTCCCAGTATCCCAATCCCCCCATTGTACTTCGTCACCCGAACCGCTTCCTGAAGAACATAATTCTGCCGCGGCTTAAGATCATGATCCAGACACTCCTGGCCAATACAATCCACACTCCTCTCGACACCCAACGGCTGGCGGCGCAAGATCTGCTCGCTCGCGGTGCCCGCATTAGAGCTAAAATCAATGGGAACGGCCCCAACCGAAGCCGCCTTGTCAAGCCGCTCGCGTACATGGTCGATCGCATACACCTTGGACGCGCCGCGGAGGATGGCCGCGTACGCGCACAGCAGGCCAACGGGGCCGGCGCCGAAGACGGCCACCGAGTCGCCCGCCTGGAAATGTGCGTAGTCGAGCCCCGCCCACGCCGTGATGAAGATGTCGGTGAGGAAGAGCCAGTCGAGGTCCGAGGAGAAGTCGTCCGGGATGGCGACCAGCGAGTCGTCTGCGAAGGGGACGTGCAGGTACTCGGCTTGGGCGCCGCCGTCGGGGCTGAACTGGGGTCCGGCGCCGTAGAGATGCCCCTGGTCTCGTTGGCGCTTGTCGACGGAGAAGAAGCCGCAGTTGGCGGAGCACGGGATGAGGACTCGGTCGCCGGGTTTGAAGTGTCCGACGGCGTGACCGACCTCGGTGATGATGCCGACGCCTTCGTGTCCCATCGTCCATGGCGGGGTGGGGCTGCCGAAGATGCCGTGGTAGGTGTGCAGGTCTGTGCCGCAGATGGCAGCGGTGGTGATGCGCACGATGGCGTCTTGGCTGTGGATGATCTCGGGCTTGGGGACATCGCGGACCGCCATCTCGTAGGGCTTGCCTTCCCAGACGACGGCACGCATTGTATTCTTGCCGCGGCGGGGGCCTCTTGTTGGGATGACGTCGGAAGACGACATGCTGAGGGAGGGGTGTTTGACGTCTGGAAATAGTAAACTGGTAAAGGAGTCGTGCAGTCTGTCAATGGTGAGTCTGAACACCAAAAAGAGCAATCCGCACACCAATCTGGAGATCCTCCATAGCACGTTAAAAAGACCCATGTGGGGGAAGTGATGATTCGTCTGATGAACAGCGCGGTAGTGTCTTATATGCTGCTAGCCATACTTTGCGTCATGGCCCCTTCTTTCGGCCCACTTACCCCCTCAACTCGACTCTAACAAGGCCGCCCTTCCTGGGAGTCCTGTTACACCAGTACGCCTCCAAGGCACTTGGGCATCTTTTGTTTCAGACCCTTCGGGCTCGGATTGGTTGATGATCGGTTACGAAAAGCAAGAAAGCAGCGGGTTGGGTAAGATTATGGTATCTAGTGGACTATTGTCACAGGTACATGTAGCCATTCAATCAGGTCTTGTCTGTTTCTGACGCCCACACATCGTCCTCGGACGCTTCTTTTCCCGCGATCCGAACCAACAACACTGGCCCGCCAGGAGTCCCCTGTCCCAGACGCTTTAACGCGGGTTTTGTTGAAGTTAACATGGCGTGCCCTATAAGCAGGCCTCTTGAATGACCGCATACAATGGCGAGTCCGGTTTTTGATTTCACTCAGTATTGCATGTTTCGCTCCTTATTGTCTTTCTTTCTTTTCAGGGGTTGCGTATGTGAGAGAAATCGTTATAAAGGAAGCTAAACCCCGTTGGTCTGCCAGCTCTCCGAGCCTTCCGCCCCCTTTAAGGTTTCTGGCCCCCGAAAAGGCATACCAAGACCGGGCGTGGTTATTTGGCGACTGAACGAGCTGCCGTTTTTCTCCAAGTCTCGTCCTCGTACACCGAAACACAAATGTTTTACTCCAATCGGCCACTAGAAACACCCGTCACCATGGCTACTGCGGAAGATCAAGGCGATCAACGCCCGTATTCGATCCAACAGAGCTGGACTATTTTTTGTTCTACCCGTAAGACTTTGTACACAAAGGGCTGAAAATGTTGCGCTGACCCCGTGCCATCACCCATAGACTTTGGAGGGCCAGTTTCCAACTTTGGCATTCCCTCTTGCAGCGATCGCCGGACAGCAGGAAAAGTACGGAAATGTAAGACGTCAGTAACATGGGGTTGAGCCTCGCACACAGCGTACTAATGGTATATTTCCCCAGGATATCCGGCCCCGATGACCGGGGCCCTTGTCATTTACGCTTTCACCTTCATGCGGTATTCGTTGGCTGTGACACCCAAGAACTACCTGCTTTTCGCGGTGCCACTTTGTCAATGCTGGGTCCCAGCTGACACAGAGCTACCGATTTCTGGATTACCACTACTGGGGAGCAAAAGAGAGCGGGAAGTATCCGAAGTCGATAGCTGCTGTTGCACCGGCAGCATAGGTAATCAACCAAGGGCGGGGGAAATGACGGGCCTACAATAACAACGGTGGTAATCCTCACGTATGTCTGGTCGGCCATTCGGCGGCGAATATCGTGAACCCGAGTTGCGGTGTTGGCAGCGCCAATGAAGCACAAGAATAAATGTAAGCTGAATAAACAACCTACCTTAGGTACCTATCGATCAAGTCGATGTTGACCGCCGGGGGTTTCCGATAATCGTCGGGCTAAACGACAGCAATTAGTTGAGGCTAAGTCTCATGCAGTGTTACCATCCGTTTTCATCTCATGTTGGGTTGGTTGGGCACCCATTGGGCGCAATGCAAAGCTACCGACGACAGTGTTGAGGGCCGAGTGGGAACACCTCGACCGTGCCGACGCGCCTGTCAACACTTTGCTTATCCAGCGACCATTGTTATCATGTCACGATGTGGGACTTTTCGAGTGTCCGATTCAAAATCAATTCTAGTTGCCACCCCTTCTCGCAGCCGGGATTGCTAATTGGTGCGACTCCGGATGCATGTAAGCAGGCAGAGAGAAAAAGAAATATGCCTGCCGCCCTCGCACTGTTTTGGACGGCCGAAAACGTCACAGTCCTTTGCCCTTTTTGTCACAAATCCCACGAACATAGACCCGAACAGTTCAGTCGACGGGGGGGCTTTGGTAGCTTCCTTCAAGACACGCGGGGACGATACGAATATGTTAGACCTTCGGACCACCACGTGTTTGACTATGCTCCTTGCAGTTACCGTGGTAGGGTACAGAGCTTTGCCGCCTCGTACACGATCCTGTTTCCGTTCGAAGACCATCCCAGGACGGAGGGCTTGGACTTCGAAATTGATCCCAAGCATGGTGCGGCCTCCTTGCACCACAACCGAAGGACACTGAGACCGAAAAGCACCGTATGATTTGTCTTGGGCTAGAGAAGATCTCCACCGGAAATAATTTCATCACAAGCATGGAGAGCGGCAGCCCCTCGACATCAGCAACTGTTGTTGCTAAAGCAGTGGCAGGAGATGTACCCGGGATGGAAGACTCGTTGTCCCAATCGCCAAACCCGCAATTCCTACTAAAAGCTCGGGATCCTGAGGAGGGAGGCTCCTTACTATCCATCGCTATCCGAAATACCCATTCGAAAGCTGTCGACTTCTTTATCGACCATGTCGTTGACGTGAATGCGGCGGACACCAAAGGCCGTACACCGCTCATGGAGGCCGCTCTCTGGGGACAACCTCGCATCGTTGACAGCCTCTTGAGAGCGGGCGCGCAGCGACATACGAGACAACAGTGGGAGGGTTGCAGCCGAGTTTGCTGAAGAATCCGAGGTCAATGACGAAGAGAGACACCAGCGGCACCCTGGCTATTCAGAAAATCCGTATTTCGCAAAGCAGGACACGAAAGTTTATCAGAGGGTTGCTTGGGGAGGCAGTCCCTCTCGTGGAGCCATACCCGAAGAGTCTCGCAGTGGACAATGTCGACGATGCCTTCTTCTACAAGTTGGCACACACTAACACAATATCATCTGTAACCCCTAGAACTGGAATTCACATTTCAAGCCTGTCCAAGACTTGTGCTTTTCTGGATCGTGGAAAACCCTTCCCCCTCGTCGGGGCGCTCAGCGGTTTCACAGGCCCAGACGATCAAGAATTTCTTCCTCCCGGCGATGGATTTGAGCAACTGAACTGTCAATACTGGCAGCAAGAAACAATGAAAATTACACGAGCATTCGTCTTCGAGTTCGCCCGTCACGCCTGCGACCAGGGCAAACCTGGAAACTTCTTTGCCTCCCACGCCGAAGCGATGCTAATGTGTTTCTATGTCAAGAGAAACTACATCTTCGGGGACTACAAGGAGGAAGACACGGTCAAGGACGATTTCCTTCAGCTCTTCCTGTTGCAACCGAGGAATCGTGGAGCACGTATCATTGTTAGCAAAAAGCCATGTGACTCGTGCACAAAGTTGCGGGAGTGCATACAATCGAAGCTAGACATAAAGTTCAACCTCACGGTGCTAGAAACAAGGAGAAAGGGGGATGAGGAGAGCCAAACTAGCCACCTGCCCCTATACAATGATCAACCTTAGATAGAGTACGGACTGGGGGGGGTGTTACCCGGACACTGCGGCGGCAATATTGTTTTCTTCGGTGGTATTCGCTCGGCCAGGAGTCGCGTCAAGTCACAACACGGTGGAACCGATATCAGATTGAGGATAGTACCTATAAAAAGATGACAGAAGGGATATAGGCACCGCCATTGTGGATAGCATGGACACGTTGAACTGGGCCGACGCGTGACAGACAAGATCTGACTTTGACACGGAGAAAATATTGTCTGCGGAGTTTTCCAGACGCAGCCACCGGATGTCGTACATACTACCCCAGCATGCCGTTTAAGGCAATCCATGACAATGGATCTTAAACATGCTCACCGTGGACAAGTTCCTTTCCCTTATCCACTTCACTCCCATCCTCCATGCCGGACGCATCTGACTGTTCTCTGTCACGGAGGACATTCCCGCGTTCACGATACGCCCGTTCCATATCCCAGTTGAATGGCCTCTTGGTAGAGAATAGGGCGTCGATCGACTCGAGGGATCTGTGTGCGGTCTCGGGGTAAACTGTCCAGACAGAGATGATTAGCACCCATATCATCTTTGCAAAGGGGGAAGCAAACTTACACAAGAAAATAATTGGAATCCACAACAAATTCAACCCAGCAAAGAGAAAGTAGGTCCTGTTCTCCAACCTCTCAAACATGATGGGGTTGACCAGCACCGTCCAGCCGACACCGATAGCCCAACCGGTGATGCCGAACCCGTTACCCTGCGCTCGCATATCCGACGGCCAGATCTCGGTCGGCACCAAAAACGCCACGGTGCCCCACGTCGCCGCGTAGCAGATGTTGAACAAGAACAGCATGGCGACCGCGGCGGGAGCAAAAGTCGAGGCACGCTCGGGGTTGCCCCTGGAAGCCTCGTACAGGCTCGCCGCCACCAAATTCACCACCAACAGCCCAAAAGAGCCGCCCATGAGGCAAGCACGCCGCCCAAGCCGGTCAACAATCTGCGCGCTGATAA
Source organism: Chaetomium globosum CBS 148.51 (assembly GCF_000143365.1). Classification (NCBI taxonomy): domain Eukaryota; kingdom Fungi; phylum Ascomycota; class Sordariomycetes; order Sordariales; family Chaetomiaceae; genus Chaetomium; species Chaetomium globosum. The sequence continues at coordinate 472,673 of NT_165981.1, forward strand.
TGGTACCAACGATACCGACCGTGTTGAGCCCGCCGGCCAAGCCGTTCTGTGTCAGCTCGCTGTAGCCGGCCGCGGAGAGCAGCACGGGCGAATACGCCGTGACCGCGGTGATGCCGGTCCACGACGCCATGATCTGTAGCCACAAGCAGAGCCAGGCGCGGCGACCGAGGTGCGCGCCGGGCTTGCCGCCGCGGCCGGCGAGGATCTTGGCGAACTGGATGGGCGAGCTCTTCTGGCTGCCTTTGGCCACGGCCGCGATCTCGAGGAATTCCTGTTCGACTTCGGGCCCGTAGCCGCCGCGGACGTGTTCGAGGACCTCGCGGGCGTCGTCGAGTCGTCCGGCGGAGGCCAGGTAGCGCGGGCTGTCGGGGAGCAGTTTGATGCCGGCGAGGAGGAGGATGGCGGGGACGCATTGGAAGGCGAGGAGGAAACGCCAACGCACCTCGGAGTATCCGTTTTCGACGAAGGCGAGCCCGAAGGAGATCCAATAAGCGACTGCGATGCCAAGGTAGTTGGCGATGAAGACGTATCCTAGGAATCCGCCGCGGTGTACTGCTGTGGATGTTTCGGAGACAAGAACGGGGGTGATGCCGGTCAGGGCGCCGGTGCCTATGCCTGTGATGACGCGCGCTACGATAAGGAAGTCGCTCGACTGTGTCGCCGCTTGAAGGGCGCCGCCGATGAGGGCAACGATGGCTGAGAAGAAGAGACTGGCTTGACTGTCAGCTACTAGCGTTGCCTAGGTAGATGGCGCGAAGGATCAAGAGATCAAATAGGTACTCACCCGTTGATCCGCCCTATCCTGTCGGCGGCCCAGCCGCCGGCGAAGCAACCAAAAATGCAACCGAGGTAGTACACTGAAACGATACCTCCTTGATGAACAGTATCTGTGATGGTGCCGTCTGGCAGACCGATGCCAACTTCGGTGACGTAGCGAGGAGAGGCGTTCACTCCTCCCATAACACCCTGGTCGTATCCTTCGAAGAAGATACTGATCAGGGAGAAGGTCTGGATAGCAACATTGAGCTGGCGAGGCGATAGCCTCTTCCAAAGGGTGGTGAAACCCATGGTGACGGTGGTCCGAGTTGCGAGGAAATCAAGGGGCACCGAGGGGAAAGCGTGCGTTTGGAGTAGTGCGGGAGGATGTCCGCCTACAAAGCATGGCGACCAAACTGACTTATGTCTCTGCCCTCGCAGGCTCACAGCCTCGTGGCGTCCCTTAGCCAAGAGAGTCAGCCAAGAGAGTCGAGGTGCCGAGTCCTAAGTTCCCGGCAACATGGCACGCTAACGCAGAAGCACGTCGGCACCGGTCAGCCTTCCCAACCAACTGCATGCCCCAGAGGAAACCCCGGACCCCGCAAAGGCCCCAGACCCCGAAGATCTGGGAGATGACACTGGTGGAGTGCGTCCATGTGGCGACGGCCAACGGTGAGTATCAAAGTTTTGATTCGTCCATGTCTCGGAAATGCCGAGTCGCCGCTTAAGCGTGTAGCCGTGTAAGCGCGTAAGCGTGTACCCGTGTTGCCGTAGCCGCTTAACCGCTTAACCGTCCTCCGTACTGCCGAAAGGGGTGTCTCTTACCAGAAAATGGGGATCCCATCATCGCAAAATGGATTCAATAATTAGGTAACCACGTGCGGATCGGAAGTACGATTTCGAGAGTGGCGTCTTTTCTTCTCGAATGATCCGGGCATTGCCCAAAGCTTTCTGTCTCGGGGTGTTGAAATAGCCGCCCGGTCCGCCCTCGTAACTCCATGCCATCAACACCACACCCGCCTTTCTCCTCGGTTCAGTACGTTGAAAGAATGGCTCAAGGCGCACAAGTAAACGGCCATGTGGCGGAAAATGGGCAACCCGCAGCCGGGCAGCCGCTACAGCTCGTGGTTCTGGGCATGAACAGCGGGACATCCATGGTGAGTACCCTGCAGGCTGCAGCAGGTCGAGAGAAAGGAAACTAACCCAACATAGGATGGCATCGACTGTGCGTTGTGCCGCTTTCGACAGGAAACACCCGACTCCCCGATGCACTTCTCCCTCCTAAAGTATGGCGAAGTACCACTGGACCTTGAACTCAAGAAGCGTGTGCTGTCCATCATCAAGCACGACAAGACATCCGCCTCCGAGCTGTCCGAAGTCAACGTTCACCTCGGCGAGACCTTCGCCGCCGCAGCCATCCAATTCTGCAACGACAATGCCATCGACATCAAAACCATCGACGCCATCGGCTCCCACGGCCAAACCATCTGGTTGGCCAGCATGCCCGACGCCGGCATCCCCAAATCCGCCCTAACCATGGCCGAAGGCACCATCATCGCGTCGCGCACGGGGCTCACCACCGTCACCGACTTCCGCGTCTCGGACCAAGCCGCCGGCCGACAAGGCGCCCCCCTCATCGCCTTCTTCGACGCGCTCCTCCTGCACCACCCCACCAAGCTCCGCGCCTGCCAAAACATCGGCGGCATCGCCAACGTGTGCTTCATCCCGCCCGAGGGCCCCGACCGCGCCTACGATTTTGACACGGGACCCGGCAACGCCCTCATCGACGCCGTCGTGCGCCACTACACCGACGGGGCCCTCGAATATGACCGCGACGGCGTCATGGGCAAGCGCGGGACGGTCAACCAGGACATGGTGGATGCCTTCCTGGCGCGCATCCCCTACTTCAGCTGGGACCCGCCCAAGACGACGGGGCGGGAGGTCTTCCGCGACACGCTCGCGGATGATTTGATTAGGGAGGGGGCGCAGCGGGGCCTGTCGGCGGATGATGTGGTTGCGACGGTGACGCGGATCACGGCGCAGGCGATTGTGGACCATTGGCGGCGGTATGCGCCGGAGGGCAGGGCCGTGGATGAGGTGTTTATGTGCGGGGGTGGTGCGTACAATCCGAATATTACGGATTATATGAAGGAGCAGCTGCCGGGGGTCAAGATGTTTATGCTTGATGAGGCGGGGATTCCGGGCGGTGCGAAGGAGGCTGTCACGTTCGCGTGGCAGGGGATGGAGGCGGTTGTTGGGCGCAGCATACCGGTCCCGGATAGGGTGGAGACAAGGAGGCCGTATGTGCTGGGGAAGGTCAACCCCGGGGCGAATTATCGGACGGTGATGAGGAAGGGGATGCTGTTTGGTGGGGGGAGGGCGGAGCTGGAACCGGTGAAGGAGATGGTGAACTATGTGGATGGGAAGGTGTTTGAGAATAAGTGGTAATAGAGGGCCGGGACTGTAAATAATAGATGTTCTGATAGCTATGGAGTGATCGTAGATGTTCCCCCTTTTTCTCAAATTGTCAACCTCATGTGTGACCAAGTCAAAATGATAGATATGTGTTCGACATGGCAAAAGGCCAGGTCCAGTCTCGAAAAAACTCATCAGGCAGCTGAAACTGAGGTGACAGGTCTGGCATCGCGGTCTCACCCCAGCCGTTCTCAGGGGGGGGAGGAACGTCTTGAAAAGACGGCCCAGCGGGTTCGGTGCCGTCGTGAGTCTGGACGAGCCGCTGGTCCCCCCTGTCCTCCATGTACTCTTCCAAGCGTGCCACCAGGTCCCGGAGCTTGCGCCCTGCCCCGGCGTTCCGGTGGAGAAACGATTCAAGGCTCTCCAACAAGTCAGCCATGGAGAGTAAAAGATCTCTTACTCGTCGGCACGAGCTCTCGGACAGGGGGCCCTCCATCACCGAACCCAGAATAATGCCGATGCCGCCGATATGGTAGATGAGGGGCGTGCTGATGGCCCTCAAATACGACTTCGGGACCTGGTGGAAGATTGTGAGCACGTCACTGACGACGGAGCACTTGGTCTCCAGATCGGCTCCGCCGCCTTCAAGGGAGAGGTAGACCATTCGCAAGAGGGCCATTGTGGCTTGTATGTTGGCGGCTTGGAACCCGTAGATGTCCTTTGCTGGATCCCCAGTGGCGGGTTGAAGCTGCTTGAACACCGGCGGAAGAGCTGAGTAAAGCTCAGCTACGCGGTCCTGGCTCATTAGGGGCAGTGAAACGCCACTACTCGCCACATCGCCCAGGAGGTTGAACTTGGAAGACCGAGATCGTAATCTGCTAAGATTATGTTCCAGGATTCGGTAGAGGTCGGTGGTAAAATTCCAACCCGTGATCCAGTGGGCTGCGTCATTCTCGTCCAGGTTATCCGTGTCGCTTTTTCCTGAAGGATACTCCACCCTCGCATGGCTTTCTTGGTAGTGGATGCAACCGTCCCAAACAATGGACGAGTAGACATCGAGCGTGTACATGGACCAATACTACGTCTTGTGTTCAGCACACAATTACTTGGAGTTAAGAACTAGAAGTTGTATGGAATGGCTTACCAGTCTACGCCATTCCTCCTTCTCCGAGGACTGTATATCTTCTGGCCAGTTCCACTCGTCATGCCACCGATTGATGGCAAGCATGGTGAAATAATGGCCAATATACATCTGCATCGTCCGTATCTTGGCGTCTTGCAAGCTGGCTAAAGCCAAAAGCGCGTAGCCGCGGAGACAGTCAAAGTCACGGCACTGAAGGATGCTAGTCGGAAGAGCCTCTTCGGCCGCTGCGAAGAACATCTCTGGAGACATGGCTGCGGGATCTGCTGAAAGTAAACCTTGCTGGGCTGATGTTAGCGCGCCATCCCGTATCCTTGCTGAAGCAAGAGCACTGGCTGCCATGATGGAGCAAAAGAAGGCACGGTTTCGGGAGTGTTCGAGGGCCTCGAGCCTGCGCTCGAGCCTGGTGGGATCAAAGAACGGGAAGCTGTAGCAATGTTCAAATCGTCAGGTCTTGTTTCAACTCTAGCTGATTTGAAGACAGCCCCAAGTACTCACATTGGGTAGACGGTTTGATGGTAGACAGATAGCAACCTTCGGACGACAGGGGTGGCAGTTCGCGCAAAGCCCTGCCAGGCTGGCCTAAGAGGCTCGGCCCACCCTCCTTGGGTTGTAGAACTGGCCTCTTCGCCCTGATCGAATCTTGAATGGTCCAGCCCTGACTCATGTGGAATAAGCGGGGTCGTAATACCCGTGCCCCCGGTTGGATCGCCGGCGTCGGCGTGACTGAGCGGTGCCGAATCTGCAACCGGTTGTCGCACGCTCGGTGGCTGCGGCCGGGAAACGGCGGCCCCGGTGTGCGAGGAGTTACGGTTTGCCCCTCTCTTGGATGGCCGCGAGTAGTTACATTGCACATCAAAATCCGTACAGTTCTGGCAACGACCCGGATTCACCGGGCTGTTCTGACATTTGATGCGACGTTTGTGGCAAAAATCACCTAAATGAAACCTGTTAGCTGCCGCCCGCGGCAAGGAGCAGAGGGCCTAGATCGTGAAATTGAAGACCTTACATGCTTTGGAGTTGCGGAGCAGGCGTCGCGGGCGAGGGTTCGGCATCTATTAGTCGCGGACGCTCAAGCGAGTTATTGAATGGTGGTATCTCGGTATGCAGTTATGTTACAGTAAAGGGGGAGAAAATGAGGTCACTAAAAGTGTGTGGAACCGCCCAGGATCACGCTGCCGAAAGGGATTCATTCAGCTCTGGGCAGAAGAAAAGTACAGGGGTTAGGGTTTAGGCTGTCCTCGCGAAGGCTGTTTAGCACGTTAACATCAACCCAGTATCTAGCTCAGATCCGGTTGCTGGAGTACTGCAGCGTGGCTGCTTCTAGCCAGGCTGATGCTTGGAGGATTCGACCAGGTATGACGAGGAAGGCACCCAGTCGTAGTGGCAGGATCAGGTCCGTAATGGAGCTATCGAGCTTCGGGTTCTATGGGTACCGTGCCTAGGTCGGGCAGGTAAGGTACCTAGGTAGGTTGTATACACGGCCGCACGCTGGCAAGGTTACTGTTAACATCCAGGTAACTTCCGGTACCCTTTGGTTGAATCTTACCCACTTCAAACTTGAGAACTTTCACCACCCACGTTCAAGCCTTGCTACGCTTCAGTTCATGGCGCCCAGAAGCAAGAAGTACACGGCGATCATTGTAGTGCCCCTGGGTCCCGGATCACACCCTGATTTCCGACACTCGCGCCAAGATCTTCTCTATAAACCTCACACCCACCGCAACGCCGTCACCCCCTTCCTCTTCCCGAAAGCTCCCAAAAGCCTCATTCCCTTCATCCAAACAAGTCAAACAACTCTCCACCACCCGCGTGTACATATCCCCCATCCTCGCAGGCAACATCCTTCTCGCCATGCCCACGAGATCCTCCTTGACCCAGCCCGTCCTGTCCCCGACATGTGCCCGCTCAAACACCTTGTCCGTGAGCACGTTCCTCAAAGCGAGCGCGAGTCCCGGCACGGGGACAGGCTCGGAAACAGTTGAGACATCACCAGCATCACCACCACCACAACCGGGCATCTCATCCCCATCTACCACCGCTGTTTCCATGATTGTCGTAGTCGGGTACCAAACCAGCGGCCGCCACAGTCCAATCTCAAGCAGACAAACCCCGAGCGAGTAGATATCATGCTGCATGACGTAGCCGTCCAGGATGCGCAGGCCCTGGCGCGCCGGGTGCCGGTACAGGTTGCGGTGCCAGGCCGAGTCGCCGAGGAGGTTGGTCTGGTGGGCGAGCGACCGGAATTGTGTTAGGCCGACGAGGTAGGCGGTGCCGATGGGGTTGGGGTTGGGGTTGGGTGTGTCGGGAGGGGGGAAGATCAGGATGTTTTCTGGGCGGATGTTCTTGTGCACGAAGTTGCTGTGGGGGAAGGAGTTAGATGGAGGTATTCAGTGAGTTAGGGGGGTTAGGGGGTACGTGCCAGGCGTGGATGTAGCTCACGGAGCGGACGAGCTGCTTAGCAAGATTGATTATGGCGCTCAGGCTGGCGTCTTTCTGGTCGAGGAGACATTGCCGGAGGGTCATTGGTGGCTGTGGGGTGGACGGGGCGCGGTAAATAACTTCGAGCGCCCTAAGTCGCCCGCTCTGAGGGTCCGCCCTCCTCAATAAACCCTCGCATCTGAGTAGACCAAACGTGTCGGGGTCAATGTGCCGCAACCGTCTAGCAAGCCTTTCAATGTCAGGGATGCTTTGTGCGTTGATGATTGTGGAGAGGTCGACTGGTTCCGTAACCAGACGAGCGCCGGACTGCGCTTCAACCATGAGTTTCGCACTTGTGTAGCGTATCATCATTGTATCATGGATATTGGTGAGTTGGCCGACATCCAAATCAAGCCTGCCTAAATCCTGAACAACGGCGCCGGGGCTCTCAGCGTCGATGACCCTGCGAAGTGCACGCATGTTGTCTAAGGGCCCGGCCATCGCGTTCGACTCTGAGCCTTGGGTATCGGAAGACCCGACAAGCACCGGGTCCAGCACGCTTCTGCTGATGAGTATGATGAGATACCAAGAAGGATCGAATCGCCCCTGCCATGCTTCCAACTCCGCCAGTAATGTGTCGAGCGTCTTCTTCATGATTGCGTATTTCCATTTTCCAACCCTTAAGAACTTCAGGGTCTTGGCTCGTGACTCGAGGGAAGAAGAAGCTATTTCCAACTCTGAGACTGCTTGCAGCAGTGCGCCATTGAGTTTCTGAAGCAGCGTGAAGTGGCATTGGGCCAGTTCGTCCTTCAGGTGCCCCTGATCTGCAACCCGGCGAAGGAAGCTTAGCTGAGTTTCCAGTTTTACCCACACAGTTTCCAAGATGGTCACTTTTCTTGCGAGGTCTTGTTCAGCATCCCTATACGCTCTACATGTCGATAGAGCCTTGTTCGCGAGTCTGAAGGTCGTACGCGTGAGCTGAGCTATCACGGGTAACTGGCCCGGGTTAAAGGCGCCAACTCACTTGATGCAGCCATCTGCAACCCCGACAATGGCTAGGATGAGTTCAGCAGACATGACATGACTGTTGGGCTTGGACCGCCTGGCGCTTCACGTGTGACGTCCCAGAGACTAACAGAACCGATGTCTGTCGCGCGGGAGTTTGACGCGTTCGATAACCATCCGCGAACCATGCTAAGCGAGAGGTAAGGCGTTGCCTGTCAGCCTGAGCTGAGTTGTCTCCTGGGGCAGCGGCTGCTCAGTCCTCCTCATTCGCCGTGTCCTAGTGCCAAGTCAGCCACAATGCAGTCTTCGCTGGCTGGCATGCTTGTCGCGGAGTCTCCTCTCGATACCCCTGAAACTCGCGTCTACTTTACTCCCAGTTTCTGCTGTTCTAGAAATATGAAGTTCGAAGCGCTGTCAGCTGACAATGAGGGAAACAACGACACGAAGAAATGGATGAGAACCTAGACGACTTAGTGGCAGCCGCGAAGCTTGAGACCGAGTTCTCCCTTGAATGTGTAAAGCACCGCTTTCATGATGGGGCATCGTCCCCAGCCAGAGATGAAGTATGGGACCATTCGAGCCGAAATAGGCCACGGAGCATCCGGAGTGGTTCGGATGGAAGTACTCCGGACAGAGATATCCCAAGAACCACGGCTCCGGGCAGTAAAGCAGATGAGCAAGCGTCAGTCGAATGATGGCTCAAAATGGACGTATAGGGACGAACTGGCCGCAATCGTCAAGTTTTCGCAACCCCAAGTAGGTGCCTTACTTGGCCTACCTTATCAGAGTACGCGCTGACGTACCTGACACCACACAGTTTGATCCTCATTTTGTCAGCATCTTCGGGTGGTTTGACAACGAATCTTCGATATTCATCGCGATGGAGTATTTGCCTTCTGGTGACCTCGAGCGTTTCAGGGGCACTTCAGGCCCCTTCCCAGAACTGGATACGAGTTATATCGTCAAGTAACTTATCAAGGGTGTGAGGCATATGCACGAGAATGGTTTCACTCACCGCGATCTCAAACCTGCGGTAGGTCTATCATGGAACGGGCTCATTATTACCTGCTAGCGAGGGAAACAACTGTAGGGAATACCAGGTATCGCGATAGCGTTAGAAGCACAGGGCAATGGAGCTGAATGAAGAGGAGAGTCTAAACCAGTCACAGTAGAAGAAGCCGACACTCAACACCACGAGCCTCAACCACGAGCCTTAACCAGCAGGTCCCGCTTTAGCTGCTGAAGATAGGACGCTGAACACTTGGAGAAAGTAGCCTCCAAGCTGATCTGCTAACAACAACCAAGGCAAGAGGTAAATGGTGCAGCGAGAAAGAGGGAAGAAGTAGGGGGCTTGTACGAGTTAAACGCAAAACGATCTGATCCGGATGTAGCTAGCGTGCTAAGGCCCTATAGGCCCAGTGCCTCCGGGCGAAATAAATTCCATCCATCCATCCATCCAGCACAGGGCAAATCCCTTCTCTCTGGAGGGACGTGCTATATTCGTGGTTCAATTGGATCATGTTCTTCTATCTAGAAATGAGGGGGGCTCAGATTTTGCAGCCGGGGTTGTCGTCCCCGAGGTCCAGGACCACGTGACGACTGCCCCAGTGGTGGACCCCCCCCTGCCCTCCGTCACGTCCCCCTGCGAGGACGTAACTCTGGCGTAGATGTTCCGACAACAACTTAACTGACCGCAAGGTAGAACATTCTCATTGCCTCCATCAACCCTATTTGGCAGGTTAAGATCGCCGATTTTGGCATCAGCAAACAGGCTGTCCAAGGAGTAACACGCCAGTACACAGCAAATATGTTTGGTACCATGGGCTATGCAGCGCCCGAGGCGTTGGGATACTTCGATGAGGACGACGCTACCATTACGTACACCATATCGGTGGACATCTGGGCCGTTGGCACCATCGCCTTGACGCTCCTACTAGGACGGGATGTATTTCCTCGCCAGGGGGACCTTTCGAGATATGTTAACCAGCAGAGGGCACTCGACTTTGCCCGAGAAGAGGGTGGCGAGCTCAGTGATTCTTGCCGGGACTTTGTCACACGGATGCTTGCACCACATCCTGTAACACGACCTACTGCCATCGCCGCCCTAGCCCATCCGTGGTTGAAACAAGCAATTCTCCCGCCGCCGCCACTCGACGATGATAACGAGATACATGTTCCCCAACATACAAGTCAGAGTGATAGTGCTTCGCCGCCAACCGCACATCGCATCAAAGAAGAGTCCCCGTTAAGACAATCTCCTCGATACTCTCCGTACGCCAGGAAGCAGACGACGCCGCCGGACACAAAACCAACCATAAAGCTAGAAACAAAAAACAGGGTCAAACTGGAACTGTATCCGACAAGAGATTCGGCATCAATCGAACGGATAAATCACTTTCTCTCTTTGGACAACACCCTGCTCACGCCTAAGCTCAGGACTGTCCTTTCTCCCGAGGTACGTAGTAACCAATGGCAGACTGATTTGCTCAAACCTCCAACGTCTCGCAATCTCCCCTGCTCAAAGTTTGGGCTCTCGTTGATTCACCGCACATTCTGCGCCGCAGAACCGATACTTCATCCTTCGCTCGGACAACGCTACCGATATTGAAACTAGTGCCGCGCATGACGTGTGGACTTCCAGCTCGCGCGTCAACAATATGCTTGACAAGGCCTATGCCCTATCAGGGGGCCATGTCGTGATGCTATTCTCTGTCGTCCTGAGGTACGTTTGTTCACACAGTGCCCAACTCAGGCACAAATGAACTTGTCAGGGGGTTGGTTGGCTACATGTAGCGGGAGCTAACTAGAGACCCCATCATGGGATCCGTTGAACGCAGCCGTAAGTTCTGCGGCATCGCCCGCATGACGTCGCCCCTCGACTGGGACAACACGGATCCGCATTGGGTCGAGGACGTCTGGGAAGGGCGGTTCACGTTGGAATGGCTGAGTCTCATCGAGCTCCCGTTCGATGGTGTCAAACATGTGCCCGTCAAGGAAAGCACGCCAGGGTTCCGGGCAATCTCGTGTTATGACGGAACGCAGATCTCGAGGGGCAGCGCGTGGGAACTGTTCCGCGCGTATAGTGCTGAGGAGAGAAGGCAGCAACTGTGAGCTGTTGACAGATCTCTTTTGGCGTTATCCTTTGCAGCTAAGAACAATCATGTGCCCTTATTGCAGGTGGCGCCTGCGGTACCTCGCCCCCGGCGGTGTCACTCCTGTGTTACTTCTACGGCGCTGTGCCCAGAGTTTGCCTAGCCTTCAGTTGTTAACTGCATGAAAAAACCGCGCCCTTGAGTGGCCACAGAAAGCCCATACTGACAACTAACCCCTCATGCATCGATATCACAATACCTTCTGTATCGCCGTGGGAATTTCCCAACTCGGCAGATGATGCGCGACAGCCCAAGGGTGAAGACAGGATGTGACACCGACGTTTTGGGACCTGATCGGCTTTTTGGAGAGGAGCTGAAAACTGCATGCATGATGCAACTTACTGCAGTGGCTGCATGAGTCTGGGTAGCGATTGGGCCAGTCACGGCACCCTTTGCCGGAGCTGAGACACCGTGACGCTGTTCTCGATGGTGTCATGACGAGAGCCTTGCGACTCAAATTGGTTGGATAAGTTGCAGATCGCGACAAATACGTTGACCCCTCTTTCGTTAAGCATCTCTGTTCTCTTTATAGAGGGAGTCTCGCGTTTACCGCTCGATGCTTTCTACCCCCTCGAAATTTGGAGACCCCGATTATCTGATCATAACACTGCTTAATCCAAATGGCGGACGATGGCAATCTCGGCCTGAGATTGGCGTGGGCACAAACCGTTGGAACCTTTGTTGGCCTTCTGGCCATCGGTCTGGCTGTTGTCGCCCTCCTGATTGAACGGGTCCGGCGTGTTCAAGCTGCCGACGAGCGGCGGTTTACGTCCGAGGACTCGGCATTGGGCTGTTTCCGTGCCAAAAGCGTCTCGCGATGGAGTTCGCTTTGGGGGGACACAACGGAGACGCTCCGGTTGCCTACAGTTGCCGGACTGATCGAGGTCGGGGACAGGGGTGGCTGGACAAGCAGCGCGTTGGATTTCATGATCGAGAACCACCCCAAGGAAACATGGGTGAAACTGTACGAGTCCATCATGACTTCCATCGCGTGCAACGCCGGGGTCTTGGAAAAGGACTGGAGAGGCGAGGAGGAGCCCGTCCTGACATTCCTTGGACGCATTGAAGGAAACCATCATCGGGAGCACCATGTCTCGGGCTTGTGGAAGGCCCGTCAAAGTGCCTATCAGTCCACGCCTAGGAAGCTGCTCAGTCTACAACGACAACTGGAGCCGCCTGCGGGTCAAAACCAGAATCCGAGCTTCCCAAGCCAGCAGCCCGCTACCACCCCTGTCCCACCACGGAGCGGGAAACGAGGACTTTCTCGCCTGACATCAACGTTGATTGTACGGGATAAAGCCTGCATCAGCGTGACGAGAGAGGAACTGGCAGCGCTTATCATCATCTTGGGCGTCGCTCTTCCTAATCTTGAGAGCCACCGCTACGTTTCTGGGGTGGGCGGGTTCGGACTGTCTATCGACATCAACCATGCTGATGCCGCCTGGTCCATCAACATCGTTCAAGGGTCGCGGCTTGCGCGGCATGCACCATCCATGGGAAGCGGCTACACCACGCTGATGGCTAAGCATCTCGCGTGCGGGAGCGTTCCCTTTGCAAAGGCTCAATCCTGGATCCTCTCTGTATACCTGACCGATGAGGTGCTAGACGCCCTCAAGGCTGGCAGCTACGTGATCGACAAACGGGCATTCGGCGGAGACTCATTGGAGTTCCTCCGCCGTCTCCCTGGCGATAAGCTCATTGATGCTTTCTACGGGACCGAGAATGCTGCTGCCGCCGTCAGTTCCAGTGGTGTACCGAACCAACAAAAGCATGAGGCTGGTTCCATACTCCATGCCGACCGCAGATTGGCAGGAAAGTGGTCTCGTGCCGTCACAGAAATTGCTTTCGGCGGGCTGGTGCCGCAGGCGAGTCCCAATGTCGTATCTGCCACCAAGTTCACGATTGGAGGATCGAACCTGAATGGATGTGTTGAGAACCTTGAGCTCCTCGTCGATGAACTTCACAGACTCGAAAAGGATGCAGCCTTATTCGGAGAAAATGTACAGAAAAGAGCTCATGCTAGCGGGCACGCTTTCGTCAACTACACATTTCCCTCTGAGAACAGCAACCCGACAGATGCTTCGGCCATCTTCGCACGATATTCAAACCTACTGGAGAGAGTCGTAGCACTGGCAGTGGGCCAACCCAGGGGCGGCACAGAAGCCCATCTCGATACCTTCGGAAGAGAGACGCATGACCTAAACGAGCAGGACATCTTCGAGGCTACTGCTTCTCACATACAAACCGTCTACGAAGCTGCGGTTGATCTTGATAGTCATCCCTCGAACACAACCATCTCCCGGAGCGTGGCGGCGCAAGATTTGGGAGAGGCCTTGGAGGATGTCATCACAAACATCAAGGGCAAACGCTTCATACCGCTTTCCCATTGCACTGTTATTATTCGGTGTGTTTTAGCTGCTTGGGCTTATACGGTCCCATTGATCGAAGTCAAACAAGCAACTGGCCCCGCAACTCTGGGAGTGTCTGGGAAGATTCGGAACGAAATCGTGCTGGCAAATCTTCCACCCGTCTCCGCACTTGGTTAGTGCTGCCCAAATGCCACGATCCGTCATCGACCATTTTTGGATGCCATGGCTTCTGATCGGGCACTTGACACAGAGGACCATGGAGCATCAAGTGGTGTGATCCTGGCATCCACTGGCGGCGATGAGATGGGAACATATTATATCACCGTCCAAGTCACATTGACGTCAGCCTTTTGGTACACTTCTGAAACAATCAATGCAATTTCCTCTACGCTAGCTGAAGTAACCCTAAAGCGCAGAGGTCCTCCTAACGCTATGGACAAGGGAAACCGTACCGCAAGGGCCGGGTAAAATGCCTCGTCGACGCCAAACTTCCCGGCCATCAACGGTCAACAGGGATCGTGGATTGCATGGTGACGAACGAGGCACCGCCGTCATTGGAACCAAGCTCGCTGATCAGCTGGCCGGACGGCTGGGTGTAGGCGCGGATCCAGTCTGCCATCGTGGGGACGTGAATCGACGCAACAGGTGCGTCGGTGATGACGGTCTGGAGGGCCGTCGTGCCCTGCCATGACCCGGCCTTGGTCCAGGCCGTCCTGACGACCGTGTTCTGGTCGTTGACGGCGAAGACGTTGATATTGTAGTCGCCCCAGTGAACCGCCGAGATGTAAGCGCCCGGGGCAAAGGTGCCGCTGGGGTTATAACCACCTGAAAGTTGGCAACGACGTCAGCTTCAGGAGTAGGAGAAGCGAAAAGTAAGAAAAAGACAACAGGGAGGTGGTTTTGTGACAGCATCTGCGAGTCACAACACCCGCTCCAAATCCGACTTTCACTTACCGACCACCCAGCCGCGTTGCGGCTGCAGGACGTACTCGACAGGTTGGGTGTTGGCCAGCTGATAGTACACCCAAACCCGCTGGTTCGGGCGGTTGGCGGATGACACGGCCGAGATGCTCGTGCCGGGGATGGCGGGCGGCAGGTCGAGGTTGCCCTTGACCCAAGTCTCGGTCGCCGGCTGGAGAACTGCCTCTGCCACCTTGTTCTCATTGTCCTGGTAGTAGACACGGATGTCGGCGTTGTCGACGCTGAAAGGCACAGCGCCGACCTGTGAGTAGGGGGCGGCCTGGAACCTGGCCCTTGTCAGGGCCCCGTCGTACCAGCCGCCAGCGGCACCGCCCGAGTAGCAGCGCTAATAAGGGTTAGTACGTCAGCTGTTAAAATATGGGTGGCGGGACGAGAAATAGGGGGTAAGGGTATGGATCGATGATTACCTCAACAAGGTGGTTGTCCTCAGAGAGGTAGTAGATGCGGATCTGTGAACAACCGGTGATAAAATGGTCAGCGTACAAACATTTGATCAATACGAGCAGCACAGCTATGGGTTTGGATCCGTCTGTCCGTCTTGTTTACCGGTGAGAGGGAGAGCTCATACCTGGGTTCCGTTGGCCCATGCGATGGCGGCGATGCCTGTGTTGAGCTTGCCCTTGCCGATAACGTCCTCAGGTCGCTGAGCCCAGCCATTGCCGTTGTCGTAAAAGGTCTCCCTAATGTAGCCCTCAGCATCCTGGTAGTAGATACGGATGTGGTCGCCGTTGCCGTCAGCGAAGGCGATGGCGCCTAGGTTACTGCGGTTGAGGATCGGGGCCATGTTGAAGGGAGTGAACGAGATCCTTAGCGGTGGTGTAAGTAGGGTGTGTTAGTGAGAACTTGTCAGGTTATGAGAAAGTTGCAACTGTTGAGGATGAGCTGGGGGAGTTGAGGAAGACCTCGGCACCTTTTATGTCTGGTCTGGGGCCAGACATCTAATAATCACGCCAGCGACCGCAGCCCAATAGGAGTCTCTATCACGGCCATGCTCTGATTTACGTCCCAGTCTGGCAATGTGCATCCTCGCAACTGTTCAATCATGTTGGCTGTCCACTGTGGCGTGTTTTTCAAGCAATCCATAGCCTCTAACATGACCTTCGTCTTTTCCAGCCCCTCCGTGGGCTTGCATATCATGCGACTCCATGTCTGAGACGCTACCTGTATCCAATAAATTCCGTCTCACACAACGCAACATGCGTCGCGCATTCAATAAACTCTGCAAGGCAGGGCCGTGGTCCCTCGAATGGATGAGACCTTGCCAGTTTGTGTTCTCAGGCTCCTCTCCTTCCCGGTACGATACATCGTGATATTTAGGATGATGACTAGTTATGCGCTATCTATTTTGTCGCCTGCACCTTTTAAAAAATGCTAATTTCAATGTCCATTGGAAATCTCATGTCAGTCCCCCGTCCACTACAACACCGGCTCGATCATCTTCTAGGGTCTAGACTTAGCTACCTAGCGTACCTATCCAGCCCCGTGTTACACAACATTTACATTTACGAAATTAAAAGTGCGGTTGCATGTCGCTATTGTGACGCACCATAGGAGCCCTCCCTCGTTTAACAATGCACCAATGCCGGACCATATCCTGTTATGTACAGCAACGCGAGCCCCATCCACATTGCCAGCGGCCTGGGCGGCACCAGCGGCGCCAGCGGCATCTGCGGCATCTGCGCTATATGCGGTATATGCGGTACCTTCGTTATTTGCGGCCTAAACACGGTTTCTTGAAGTTTCTGGACAGCTTTCGTTTCATTCCTATGGCCGAAGATTTGATCAACAGCTGCACTTGGATTTCGATATTTCTCTGTCCATTGGCAGGGTGGTTGCATTGTGAGTCGCGGATAACCAACACATTTGTAGAGTTGAAATATACCTTTGCCAGCGGAGAGACTTCAACCTGCCTTTGGTCGGACACCTAGCTTGGAAACTAATTCCGTGTAATTAGGTTAGGTACCTTGTGTTCTTCGCCCAGTTGGTGTCCCTTAGTTAACCACTTAGATTTCTCTGCATATGTGGTCTGGGCCAAACGCCTTATTTGCGAATGCATTTGACGCCCGGTCCTCGAGTATGTTGGTATCATGATCCCGTCGGAGCCGGTCTTGGGACTCGAGTAACTTACCTCCACCACGAGGCTTATATTTCCTAATGAATCCGTCGTGTTTCATCTCCATTATCGCAGGTCATCTACATCAGTATTTGGAAACTTCGGTAGTCCAGTAGGTACCTAGGTAGCCGAGCCATCCCATAAAATTTACGAAGCAACTTTACTAATAACCTTTTCTACTCATTATAACCCGAATTCTTTCATCTCCAATTCCTGTTTCGTATGCGTACTTGACCTATGAACATCTATTCTGCTACCAAAGAGTCGCGGCTTTTCTTCCTCAAATACCTTGGTCCCTTCACGGCTTGTTAGCTTGGAAATCCGGTCTGTATGCAACCCATTCCCTGTTCTACATCGTCTACGTAGGGAGCGTGGGGCGCATTGAACTCACCAAGGCGGTTCCGAGGCCCCAAAGACGGTCTAAACGAGCGTGACAACGACCGTTTCTTGGAAAGGGGGCGCAGAGCCGGCGGGATGAGCTTCCCCAACTTACTGCGCATAATGGTCTCGGAGTTCCGACGTGCATCTTCATCAGGATCCTCCTGAGACTCGTGGCCGAGCTGGCGGTCGGCTTGCGGATCGATACCGAGCTTAGGGCGGCGCTTCGTATTGGCCCGCCAGGAATTTCTAGCCGTCACTCGCCCTTGACTCGGGAGTTGGTTCCTGATGCGTATTAGACAGAGTAAGTGACGCTGAGAATGAAGAAGCGATTTGACGGGGGCATACCAGACTGCCCTACACCCCTCCACGGTTTGGAATCTGAGTGCCTGGAGGGTACCAGAGTATACGCTCATCCAAGCGAGAATGGTGTCTAGATTGGTCGCAGTTAGCTGTAGAAGTGGTGAAATGGGAGGTTTAGCTTCTCGCCTTGCGATCTCTGGATAGCATGTTTTGGCAACCGTTCCAAAAGTAAGGAGCGACGCGGTTCATCTTCCGATAAGACCTCGATATGGGGATTGCCCTAAGGATTGATATGGAGTTAAGTCAGCGGATTCTTGTCTACTTGAAATGGTTAGCAATGGATGTCGGGGAGTCGTGAACGCACCCCAACGAGACGAACTTCCCCGTAGCCCGTTCCACGGCCCCGCCATTCGTTACCCATCCAGAAGTAAATCTTGCAGCGGGTTCCCGAGTCCAATAATCGTACTCGTCGGAATCCTCGAACATCGTCAACGCCCTCGGCCTCGCTCTTCCTCTTGGGAGGTTGTGGTCCGACTCCGGGTAAACGGTCAGGGGATTGAACCTTTTCCGACAACGTAGTTTGGTGTAGCGGCGGCGGCATCTCGTCAGATTCTTCTCTCACCCGACGGAAAGTGACACCGCATTTCTCGCTAGAACCAGGTAAGTCTACGGGCTCAATGATTCCAAGTTGATGAGCTTGTACATACCACACCACTTCTCGGTCAGGTGCCGATCCAGATTCGGTTCCACAACTAGGACAGGTTGACGTTGTCGCGTTCTTGAGACTTTTAAATACCATGCTCATCGAAACGCGTTGGCCGGGAAAAAAACAAGTGCCCCAGTCGCTGGTAAGGTCGACATCTCGCTTCGTGCCGTCATCCTCTATCACGAATTCGCCACGCTCAATCTTTTGGGACCCATTTGACTTGAAATTCACCTTCAAAATCGCCATAAATGCTTCTGCCGACCGCACGAATTCCAGGTGGAAGGGCGATTCCTTCCCAAACGCATCAATCATGTAGACGGGCTGTTGGCGGTTGATCTGCGATGGGACTTGCAGAATGTACTGGTGGATATCGAAGATCATTTGGAACACCCGCAGGTTCGTCTGAATAATCTTTGCTGTGGCGTCGAGGAGCGCCTTTCCTTGTTGCACGCTGTGGTTGACACCATCCGTTATGACAGACAGCTTGCTGAGCCACTGCACCGAGGACTCTTGTATCCTGCCAGCCAGTGTATTTTGTCTCTCGTTCTGCCTCCTCGACTGCATGGTGGTAGCCTCCATCTGTACGGCCAACAAGAGAACCTGGATCGATCCGGTGTGGCCCCTCAAATCCGCCTTGAACTGTTCCACGTCGTCCTTCTTGCACACCGCCCACTTGATCTTGATCCATGAGTCCTTGATGCGGGATCCCGTGCCGCCCTCTTGCAGGTGCGGTTGGTATTTCTGTATCTTGTCCCAGAACTTGTCGATGGTACGCTGGCAATGGGCTGCAGCCTGTCGCAGCGCTATTTTCTCGGTGCGTTGTCCATCGTCGAGGTCGAGGCGCTTGACGTGTAACAGGGCGGTCTCGAGGGCAAACAGCTCGGTAAGCAGCTCGCGATAGGCGGCACCCGAGTCGGAGGCCTCGCGCAAGGCATCAATGACAGTGCCCACGAGGTGTAGGGCGGCGAGGAAATCACCAACGGAGAAGCCGAAACCGACGGACATTGGGTAGTGGCTGTCTGGAGGA
The DNA here is from genome assembly GCF_000143365.1 of Chaetomium globosum CBS 148.51. Lineage (NCBI taxonomy): Eukaryota > Fungi > Ascomycota > Sordariomycetes > Sordariales > Chaetomiaceae > Chaetomium > Chaetomium globosum. Next base: position 491,440 of record NT_165981.1, read on the forward strand.
TTCGTGCGATGAGAGCAATCGGGTTCTAGCCGGACGGAGCCGCAAGCAGGTAGGAAGCATTATAGAATAAATAGGCCAGGCAGGGCATTTAAAGGTCGGGGGTGGGATTCACAGTTCAGGAGGCTTAGACCTCAAAAGCCTTTGCGGGAGGCCTTGGTGATACCGCCCCTTATGCATCTTCACTTCGCTGTGATTGGATGACCATAGCCAACGAAAAGCGGCCGCATCCTAAGCCACAAGCTCTCTGCGTCGCGTGATGGCAATGGCACAGCCTCATTCGATGGAAGAGGGCAGAAATGGGAAAAAGTTAAACCCTATTGATACGGAGGAGACACAAACACGCACAATAGGCATTAGGGGAAATCAAGGTGTTCAAGAGTATTGGGCGAAAACATGGGGTCGAGCAAAGGGCAGCAAAGACTGAGAACAACTTAGGCGCGAGGAGCTATCAGAATTACCTGACGCGAGGCTCAGCTGGCTGCCGCTCCTCGCCAGAGGAGCGGTCCAGAACAAAGCCGGTTTTGAGATGCTCAAACCTCGTCAACTTCTTCAACGCTTCCACCCTCTCCCGATCCCACAGCGCAAATCCAGCGAGCCTCCACAGCTCTAGAAAATATGTATGCTCTCTTTCCCACGCCATGCTGACTGGAGGAGGCCACAAGGGGATGACGTCGAGGCCGGCGCCGTACCAGCGAACATAGCGCCCGCCCATCGCATCCGCCCAGCCAAACGGCACCTAGTCGAGGCCTTCCCGAACCACCTCGCTTATCGGCAAGCGCTCCCACGGCGTCCTATCGAAATCCACACCAGGGACCACATCCGACAGGCCGAGATGCCAGGCCCGCGTGAACGGGGACAGCTCGTACTGCTCCGCGAGCCCGCGCCACACCTGGTGCTCGTGCGGCAGCGACCCCCCCGCCTGCACGTCATCGATCGCGGCCGCGGCCACATCACGATGCGTCCGCAGATAGTCCACCAGGCAGCCCACATGCGCGTGGAGGTCGCCAAACTGGCGGGGAGCGATGGCGGCACAAGGCCACGATGAAGCAGTCGGTGTGGTCGACCCGCTGCATGTCCCAGGGGCGGAAGGGGGCGAGCAGGCCCGTGCGCGTCTCGTGGAGGACGAGCACGTCCCTTTCGTCCCAGTCGAGGCTCGGCGGGCGCAGGGTCGGCGCCCACGCGTTGCTGAGGAGCTGGCGGCGGTAGAAGGCTCGCGTGATGTGTTGGCGTTCGGGCCGCGACAGGGGTGCGGTCGCTGGGGTCCCGTCTCCGCCGGCGAGGGAGAAGGCGGCGAGCTGGGTTGTGATGTACGTGTCGGTTAGGAAGTTGATGAGGTGGAGGGTGCGGCAGAGCGAGGTCAGCTCTTTGAGGTGCGGGAGGCCGGGGTCGGCTCGCAAGGGGCTTCTCAGGTTGGGTGGCAGCTCGTTTTGTGGCAGCATATCCCGGTACACGCCTGCCATGACGCGGATGTCCTCCCAGTATTGTTCCCACTCGCCGTCCCCTGGCTTAGAATAGGGGAAGGCAGACAGAAACCTGGCATCGGGCAATGCAGGGCCGAGTTCGTTTTGGAGGATGCGAAACAGGATGGTTTACCGTTGTCTTGTGAAGCGGTAGTACGCAAAGCGCGCGGTAAAAACCAAGTTGGCGAGGTCACGGATCGTGTTCACCTCCGAAATAATCTTGTCAGACAATTCGGCTGGGAGAGCACCGAGCCAAAGCCATTCTTGTGTCATTTTGCCAGTCTGGGTCCCGGGACGACGATTCTACTACAGCCGGCGGTTGGTGAACGCGCGATAGAGCGGGGCCGCTGAGGGGAAAGGTGATCGGGTCTATGTGCTGTTTCTCGCCTGGCCTGTTGGCTGTTGCCGAGTCAAGTAGCTACCTACCTAATAGGTACCTTGGACAGTCGGCGATTTAAGTCTCCATAGTGATGGCGCACTGTGTAATTCACCCCAGAATCTTGAAACCGTCCCTCCACTCGCTGTCTGATCGTATTCGTGGATTTATTCGGAGTTCTACTCGGCATCGCTCCTTGTTGAGATTAACAGCGGGACATCTAGGCGCTTGAAAATCAGGTTGTGTTCGTGATTTCAGTTCAATGTTTGCACCGGGACAGCAGAGCTCAGATGGTAGATTTGGGCAGGTGTAATCGGAAACATGCTGATGTATGGTGCTGTTGCAATGCTCAGACTGGTGCTCATGGTAATGGGACTATCATAACGTATTCCCTGATTCATTCTTGTAATAGATAGCGAACGAAAGATAACCACCTACAAAGCAATGTAGGAAAAGATCTATCCTCTCCGGACATGGTGAAGAAGTACCTAAGATAACAGGACGGAGAAATAACGGGCAACTGTCTCACTCACAGCCCGCCTATACAGCCAGTAACTATCGTACACGGCCTGTTACATAATCTGGTGGCCTCCCGGCAGCTCCGTGAGCCCTAGTTAAACCAAGTTAATATGTCGTTACCTCTTTCATCAAGATTGCCTAGAAACGGAAACTTACAGCCATCGTTGTCCTCCTTAACAGAAGGCTTGACGGTGCACGCGTTGGCCTTGTCAAAACCCTGGGTGGTCAAGCCGTTGCAGGTTGGGCCGAAGCAGCGGTTGTCCATGGCGTGTTGCAGAGAGTCGTCTTTCCAGCCGAAAACGTAATCGCCGTGTTGGCCGTAACCAGTACTAAATGGGGTTAGAAAACTAGAGAAACTACAAAATAAGGGGAACATACGGGTCACCAGTGGAGAGCACAAACGGCTGTGACCCATCCTCAGGCCAGTCGGCCTTGTTGTTGAACTTGGTAGTGTCCCAAACAACCTGCCAGCGTGTCAAGAGCAATTTCAATGCACAGTCGAGGCTTCAGAGCTTTGTACCTCGTAGTGAACCTGAGGGATCTTAACCGGGTGCGTATCCGGGCATTTACCATCGACCATAGCGAACGAAGCCGGGCCATTCGTGGGGTGAGCGACGTGATCAATGTGGTTTGGCGAGTCCAGGTTCTTGCCATCCCAGCAGCTGTACCGCATGTGGCGTCAGTTATGTATTCCCAAAGCACCATAATCCATGTTCAGAAGGTCACCTACATGGGGAAGATGACACTCGATCGGATACCACCAGGGCACGGCGTCGTCGGGAAACTCTCGGTGTCACGCTGCGGGTCGAAGCATGGCGAGTAGGTGTTACCGCCAAAGTTAGGGCCGGTGTAGCAGCGGAAGCAGCTCTGAATGCCGCGCCCGAGGTTGGTAGGCTTCCTGCGGGAGACGTCGCCAGAGAACATGCGGAAGCCCTGCCCGGTTCGTGAGCGTCTGCGTGCTGTTTGTTGTATTAGAACTCGATCAGGGGCGGGCCCGTACCGGCTTGAATGCAGTAACCGTGTTGGGTCCTGGAGCAGTGTAGTACACAGTGATGCCGCCGTTGGCTGCGCCGATCACGTCGTTAACCATCTGGGGGACTCGCTTGAAGGTGCCGTTGCGGGCGCGGTAGTAAACATTGGCGGTCCAGTAGTTGGACAGGTCTTGATCGAAGGTGCAGCTGGTGCACTGTGCCAGCTTGGAAATATCGGTCGAGGGCATCGAGGCGTTGAAGGCATTCTATGAGCATTAGTTGCGAACACTCGGCAGAGGTACGGAGTGGATGAGCAGGTAGGTAGCCTTACACCGCCGACAATCTGGTGTACGTGAGCCGACGGTACGTTGCCGGGCTCAACAAGGCTTAGAATCAGTGTTAGTAGAATGTATCCCTCCTCCTCTTGACAAGACGCGTGTGACGTACGGATCGATGCGGTCGATGCTGAGCTCAGAGCAACCAAATCGCAGCATGGTGGTGCTGAACTGCGCCTGAACGGCGGGCACCGAAAGCAGACCCAGCAAAGGAAGCATCGTGTAGGTCGATGAGTTGCGACAAAACTACCTAGAAGCAATGGGCAAAATGTGACTGCGAGCTTCAGAGCAGCAGGCTCAGTTGGGTCAACGAAACGAGGAGAAAATCAATAGATGGCGATCGGATCTAGCCGGGCCGCATGCGCTCCTTAAAATGTCCGAACGAAAGAGAAGCTGATATCTTTAGAATATGGGCAATGCAAGTGCCGGCCTACGGTGGAATGCTGGTGGCCTATATTGACAACATTACCCAGGCCTATCAAAGGCTTCAGCGTTGATGGATCGCCAATCCCACGCATTTTACCGGATGGACTGCCCAGTACAAACCCTGTGGGGGAACCATGTCACGGTAGGGCTATATTACCTAGGTACGCCACAAGGTAGCGTTGGACCGGTACGCCGGCATGCTCGTCGGCACTCACATGAACAAACACGGCAACCAAACTTCTGTCAAACCCATCTCTTTGGGGGCATTGACGTAATTTCGGACCCTCGGCATCCTATTGAGGCATCTAAGTCCCTGGTCCAATCTATATTCATCTGCAGTGATTCTAGATTGGAAATATCCAACAACTGATCCAAGTATGCGGCCCAATGGGCGGAGTTGCTACAAGACTTGGTGTTCTCGATCGAGGAGATCGACAATGCCAATGTTTCGGCAGAAGAACATTCTATGGAAGCCTCATGGAATTTGCTAGAACGGTTGAAAGATAGCGCCGCATTTACAAAATCCCTAACTAATATTTCTAGGATGATATGACCAATAACGGATAACGCGATAAATCAATGAGAGCTTTCGAGGCCAAGTTGACACTCCCCCACCCCCCGTCTGCCCTCATCCCAGCTAGGTAGGTACTTGTTAGGGTGTTGCACAGTGTATATTCTCTCAGGATCCTCAACCGCCCGTGGAATTTCAATTCCCGAATTATCCCAGGTTATGATGCAGTGGCCTACAATATGGGATATTTTATTAACCACACGAACAGTCGTTGTAGCATCACCACCTCCGAGGAAGTCGCTGCAGCCGCCGTGCAACCTGATTTTCCATTTTAGTCATGTAAGGTCGTATTAGTCTCTTGCATTTACTTTGCATGTCGAGTCACACGTAGCCTTACGCTGCTGACTTGACGGGTTGAACTGGTATCCCTTATGATCCGTGCTGCATCCCAACCCGGTCTAACAGTCCATGGCATAAGCTAGAGCTGTTTCTTTCTCGAGAACAGGACCATCCTACTGCAAATCATCTAGGATAGGATGCAGAGAAGATAACACGCCAAGTTTGCCAACCCTTAAATCGTAGCTCAAAATAAACTATCAACCCTAAAGCCCGACGGGCCTCGGCGTTTCTTCTCATTTTGACATGGCCGCGTCACTCTTCTCCAAACCTCGAGGTAAGCGGGCGTAACGAAAAAGGAAGTATTGCCGAGATCCTTCGGCAACTCTCAGAGACCTAGGAATATAAATCCCACCTGGGTAGGTAAGCACCGAGATTCTGTTATGGATCGCGAGCAGGAAGCCAAGCTGACCCTAACCCTCAAACAACCCCTTTTCGCCGTCAACATGCCCATCCTCGACACCCTCACCACTGTTGCTTCGGCTCTGTTTAGCAACCTTGCCCCATTCCACGTCCTCTTTTATTCTACACTTCTTGGCACAGAACTATTCCAAACTTTCATCAACACCAAAGTCGCCTTCATCGCTCTTCCTCGGTCCGCATTCACCACGCTCCAAAGACGCATCTTCCCCGTCTACTTCTTGAGCCAGACAACCCTGGTCGTTTTGAGTGCCATAACCTTTCCCCCACATGGCGTCTCTTCTTTAATTATGCGGAGGGGTGATTGGATCCCGTATGCCGTGGCAACGGTGACGTCAGTTCTGAACCTTGCCGTGTACGGGCCGAAGACGCAAAAGGCCATGGTCGACTGTGTACACCAAGGTGCGTAGGATGATTAAGCCCTAACCTTGTTGGATACCAAGTTCTGATGTCCTAAAAGAGACACGCGATAGTCGTAAGGCCCGGGAGAACGGTGCCATCGATGGATCTTCGCAAGAGACGAAGAGCCTTCGGCGAGCGTTTTCAAAGCACCATGCCATGTCTATCCACCTCAACTTGATTTCGATCGGGGCGATGGTGTTTTATGGGTGGCGCTTGGCATCTAGACTGACTGTACATACATAACAGCTTCCTACCTGGATGTACACTCCCCACCAAATGCCTGGCGCCCACATTTGAATTCTACAACCACCTTTTTGACAGCCTGACAGCTGACGAGGTTCGGAGCGTGATTGACGTCCGTCATAAAACCACATGTCAGCAGAGAGAGAACATTAATGAACTCTAATCTCATTGTCCAACTTTCGTCGTGCACCACGTGATTTTTTTGCAACCACAACTTTTCAGAATGGCCAAATTTATGATAGAAGTGCCAGTCAGTATCAGATCTAACAATGGAAACTAGAAACACCTTAGTTACCTAGGCAGAAAAGGCCTCTATTTGTTCGGCCCGAAAGGCCGAAATTTTGGGCAGGGAACTCACAGCCAAATATCGATGCATTTTGGCCAGGTACCATTCCACCCACCTTATAGACCGGATCTAAACAAATGCAGGTGTCACGAATATGCCAACAAGTGGGACCCCGGGGCGAGGGACGCCCCGGGCCAGTCGTTTAACGAACCAATCACAGAGTGCTCTAAGGAGCACTCCAGAGCCAAGGAGGACAGCCAGTTAGGAGCTGCTCTGAGGGGCTCTCGAGAGCCGTCGAGAGCTGTGAGCTCTAGCGGGCTCTTGAGAGCAGTCTAGAGCTCAGGAATGAGGTAGTATATAGTCACTCCATCTGGAGAGCTCTGGGAGTTCTCCAGTTAGCAATCACAACTACAGTTCGCTACAAGCTCGAAGAGCCTACTGTTAAGACAAGTCTTTGTTGTGCACCCTCTGGCTGCACCGAACCTAAGCACCCTTGAGAGGTTACCTTCAACCGACTCTGAACCCTAACAGGACAGGGTCCTGAAGTAGGTTCGTCACACCCACTCTGACATCCCTGAGCGGGTTGGTGTTGACTTTGTCCGGGAGTACTGCTCGCTGGTCTTGCCGCACATGAGCTGCGGGCCACGCGTCTGTGGCCAGTACCCCTACGAATACCGAGTAGCCCTGCCGCCGACGGGTCTCCCGATCATCTCTCGCCCGAGCTCGGGAAGCCTCGGGTGGTTCGATAACTGGCCCTTGGATCTGCTGACGGAAACCCTCGAGGGCATGGACATGAAGTCGATGTTGGCCTTCTCGCGGGTTTCCGTCCGGGCCTACAACCTGGTCCACTCGCTCTCGGCTTACAAGGAGGTCATGGAGCACGCCAAGGGGGCTGTATCCATCCTTGGCGCCACGGGGTTGCTCGCCCACCACTCCGCCTCGTCGCTCCGCCGCGCCCTCCGCTCCCCTCGCGCCTGTTCCGGGTTTGGGGCGCTCCTTTTCCTTCCGACGTGCCAACGAGCCTGCGGCGACTGCCTCATACGGAAAGCGGAGTTCCAGGTTTGTACTCCAGAGGAAGCCGGGGCGTTGTTCAGCCTTACGAAGGAGCAGCTCGCCTCGATTCCGGAGCTACGGTTACCCCCGGACATCTATGCCGTCGATCCAGACCACGACTTGCCCTGTATATCGGGCTCGTTGGTGAGCTTCAAGCAAGTGTACGATCTAGCAGCGCATTTGCCCAAGGAGGCGGCATGGTGGCATCCGAACCTCGATATCCAAGAACTCGTCGAGATCCTTGGCGGCAGCGGCCAGTACTCAGGCCCTAGCTACATCCGTTTTCCCTTCCTCGACGCGGCCGGACGCAACACGGTCGGTGGTGTCTAGGCTGCCTTCAGACCTACTCGGACTCGTCCCGGGGCAGGCTACCCGGAAAGGTCCTTGAACACTTCAAAAAGGAGGCCGTCGACGGCCGTGCGTCAACCCATATCAAGACCATGGCCGCTCGGTTGTGGTCTGAGGGGGAGCTTACCGAGCACGGCACAAACTGTTATGGCGTCCGCGTCTTATCTCGGAGATGGCACGGTGACCTTCAGGGCATGCAGCGGCGCCGACTTCTGGCTAGGAGCATGGCTCCAGCGAGGGCCATCACCAACCCCCTTGCCCTATCCTCGCCATGGCGACTCATGAAGCTCACAGACGAGACAATCAGAGAAAGGGCGGCGATGGTCAGGGAGCACAACCGCTGGATGGCGGAGCAACGGAGGCTGGACAAAATCCGCGACCCAGTGGAGCATTTCATACCCTACTCAAAAGACCACCTCCCAGGGGATTAAACGACCTCTACACCCCTCAAACACCATCCACCACCTCGGCAGCACCACCATCCACACCCCCATCCCCCTCCGGCAACCCATCCCCCAACGGCACAACGCGATCCCAACTCCAACCCATCCCCCCCAGCCTCCATCCCCTCCCACAACCTCAACCCCACCCCCTCTTCACCACCAGCATCCTCGCCCTCAAGAACCTCAAAAACCCTAAAATCCGCATTCATAAAAAACCGCCCCGTCACCCCCACCCTCAAAAACCCCGAATGCGACACCACCACCACCGCCTTCTCCGGGCGGGCGCGCAGGTCACGCAGGGCGGCCTGGCCGCGCGCGAGGATGGCCCGGCGCGTGCACCCGTAGATGGGGGCCGCGGCGGGCGAGGTCTTGTCGGGGTAGAGCGGGTCGACGGTGCTGAAGTCGACCTGGGGGAAGAGGGTTTGCAGGGTGGGGAGGGGGGTGCCGGTGTCGCAGGGGGCGAGAGAGGTTTCTGTGAGGTGGTGGTGATGGGGTTAGTGATTTAAAGAGAGCTTTGGTTGGAATCCAGGCCTGACTCGGATTCATGGTTGGGAAGGAAGGGGTAGGGTATTATTAATTATGGGATGAAGTAATTTTAACTCGATAACAATAAACAAATCATAGTTACCTTGCCACCCTGCATGAGCGACGATTGGTACCCCCTTGTCAATGAGGTCGCCGAATGCAAGTAGTGCCGTCTCAATGGTCCGTATTGAGGGACTGACGATGATGAGCCCAACATCGAGGTGTTTGAGTATCGTAGGTGTAATGTGGGCTTTCAGCTCGGCACATTGTTGGCGGCCAAGTTCTGAGAGAACCGGGTCATGCAGAGAGTAGTCCTGTGGGGTTTGTTAGTGAGGGTGATCTAAGATACTTAGTGAGGGATAGAAGTTGGGAACTTATTTTCTACGTTGTGTAGTGCCTGCGCGTGCCGAACGAGGATAACGGTTGGTGGCATTTTAGGGATTCGTTTTAGGTGCGGTGAAGTCGGAGAGAAGGGGATTATTAACACGGGTATGAGCAATTCAGGATCTAGGAATGTCGAAACAGCGAAGCGTGTAGCAATGCTCTCTTCTTGGTGTTGAATGTTTCAAGTTTGCGTGATGTTTAGGTGTGAGTCGGGCAACGGACCCACCACACTGTGCTTGGCTTGGCAGCCGCTGAACACAACACAGTGTGGATTTACTTTGTGCTGCCAAAGAACAAACTCCAACCAAACCCATTCCAGATCGCTGCAAGGCTGAACAGCCTCCCCAAACCTCCACTCGACATCATCACCTTGACAAGTCCGCCACCATGACGAGCATAGACGAACTTTTCCAAGTATGCATACATCCGCACCAATCCATTGCCATCCATCAAACCATCTAACCCTTCCCAGAAATCTGGACTCCCCAGCAAACGCAAGCTGGACCCCATCCGTGATCCAAGTATGTCTGCTCCCTCCTCCCCTGTCCTCCCTTCTTCCCACGCACCTCACTAACGCGACCAATCCCACCAGCCGAAGTCTACAAATCCGCCAAAGTCACGCCCTCCACCTCCCGACACGCCCACATCGAAGACAACAACGACCCCGACACCGAAGCCGGCCCCTCCCTTCCACCCCCCGACGACGAAGACGACTACGGCCCATCCGCCCCTCCCAACGATGATGAAGACGAACCCGGCGACGACGCAGACGGGCGCTTCTTCGGCGGGGGCATCACGCGCACGGAGCGCGAGATCCTCAACTACATGGACACGAACCCGGCCGCGGCCGCGGCCGCCGACGCAGAGGACGAAACCATCGACCAGGCGTGGCTGAAGAAGGCGGCGCTGGCCTTTGAGAAGAAGATTACGCGCAACGCCGAACTGCGCGCGCGCTACGAGTCGGACCCGGCCCGTTTTATTGACTCCGAGGCGGACCTGGATGCTGCCATCAAGGCGCTGTCGATCCTGTCCGAGCACCCGGAGCTGTATCCGGCGTTTGCGCGCCTGGGTTGCGTGGGGAGTCTGGTGTCGCTGCTGGCGCATGAGAATACGGATATTGCGCTGGATGCGGTGGAGATTGTGGGGGAGTTGACGGATGAGGATGTGGCCGCGACGGAGGAGCAGTGGGGGGCGTTGGTGGATGCGTTGGTCGAGGCGGATTTGTTGGGGTTGGTGGTGAGTAATTTGGGGAGGTTGGATGAGACGCAGGAGGCGGATCGGGAGGGGGTATATCGCGCGCTCGGGGTGGTAGAGAATTTGTGTTCGAGGTTGGAGACGGCCGAGATGGTGGGAGAGGAGGAGGCGTTGGTGAAGTGGTTGTTGGAGAGGGCGGGGAGGAAGGAGGTGCCCGTGGGGCAGAATAAGCAGTATGCGGCCGAGATACTGGCGATTTTGGTGCAGAGCTCGGGGAAGAATAGGAGACGGCTGGCGGGGTTGGATGCGGTGGATCACATGCTGCAGCTTGTGGCGGCGTACCGGAAGCGGGATCCGGAGAAGGGCGGGGACGAGGAGGAATACATGGAGAATCTGTTTGAGGCTCTGACGAGCATTGCGGACGAGCCCGAGGGGAAGGCCAAGTTCGTGGACGCCGAGGGTGTGGAGCTCTGCCTGATCATGCTCAAGGAGGGGAAGCTCAGCAAGCCAGCGTCGTTGAGGCTACTCGACCACGCAGCGGGCGGGCCGGCTGGAGCTGGAGTCTGTCAAAAGATCGTGGATGCCGGCGGGCTAAAGACCACTTTCACCATGTTCATGAAGACGCGCGACAACCAGACGACGGAACACTTGGTGGGTATATTCGCCTCGATGCTGCGGTTGCTGCCGGCCGATTCAGCGGAGCGGATCCGCGCGCTCGCCAAATTTGTGGAGAAGGACTACGAGAAGACGGCAAAGCTGGTCCAGTTACGGCGAGACTATGCGGCGGTTATTGGTCAAGTGGATGAGCGGATCAAAGAGGAACGAAAAGGCATGGACGCTGCGGAAAGAGAGGAAATGGCGGGCGAGTGGTTCTCGCGCCGTCTCGACGCCGGTCTCTTCCGCCTCCAGACGATTGACGTGATTCTCGCGTGGCTCATTGCCGAAGACAGCGGGGCAAAGAAAAAAATCCAGACGCTCTTGGCCGATAGGGATGAGTCGTTTGCGGATATTAGGGGAACTATCCAGGAGCAGATTGATGGCATTGACGTTGAGTCGGAGGAAGGGAAGGAGACGAAGGAGATGTTAAAGACGCTCGTCCAATTCCTTCAATGAGGTGGATACGGAAGTCTTATAATAAGGAAGTGTAAATCAACTTAGATACCAAGATACCATGGCCACCGGCCGTTCTCACGATCCTTGAATGTCACGTTCTGAAGGTCCAATTCGTTGACACTAGCCTAGCTCGAGCTTATGATGCTCTGACCGATGCAGCGTCGCCATCATACATTGTTTCCCACGACCCGTGCTGTCTAATCCTTCCCGTCATTCGCAGAGTCCGTACGATAAAGCAGCCCGCCATGTACGCCCCCCTACCGCCTTCTCCATCCCCCCCATGTCGCTATTCAACCCTTCATGAAACAGGGGTAGGGTGCGCGTGGGAGACAGCCGAGAGCAGGTTCTTGATGATCTCGTCGCGGTGCTTCTTGCCAGCCTCCTGGATCTCGCTGATCTTCTCGTCCGCCTCCTTGTTCGCCTCCTCCTCCGCCGCCTTGTTTCCCTGCGTGTGCTGTGGCCACACAGTTAGCATCCCCCTCGGTAACGTGGCTCCTGGCAAGGTCGACAGACCTGTGCTTCAAACTCCTTGTACTCGGCTTCCTTGTCCGCGCGGTATGCCTCGATCTCCTTCTTGGCCTCGTCGCGTGCTTCCCTCACTCGCTTGGTGCGGTCTGGATGGTGTCAGTCGTTTGTCGGGCTGTCGGGCGCTGTTGGGACGTACACTCTCGCGCTGCGGTGGATGCATGTTAGTGCTGCTATGGGGATGGCTGACTGTCGGTGGACATACCCTTCTGGACAATCTTGGATGCCTCCCTCTCGGCCTACTCCGTGTCAGTCAGTGCTGATTCCCCACCGGTTTTTGGAGAAAGCGTCGCGCTATCGAGATCGAAAAGGGCCGTACATCGAGGAGGGTCTGAATGCCCGCTGAGTTCTGCGCAGACTGTCCCAACGTTAGCAAGACTCAAACAAGCCAGCATCCGGATCTCGTGTGAGAACGGCTCCGATGCAACAGCTCCAACCCGTACCATCTTAGGAGCTTCGTCTTTGGTTAACGATAATGGAATGTGGTAGGTGTAATCGTCAGGTGTGATCAAAGGGTAGTGCCGTTGGTATCAAGTGTCCCTGCAAAGAGTTGCAAGCACCGTTCAGTTGTTGGTCTCGAGATACAATGCAAGTCGTCGGTCGCAAGCAAGGCGGATGGAGCCGTCGGTGGAAACAAGCCATCCACCAACAGCCGCAGCTCGAAGGCGGCACAGCTTCCCCTGCCCGCGCTGACGGCACCGCCCCACCCACGCCCCTCACTGAACTGGCGCTCACTCGCTCGCTTTGCCGAGCCGAGACAGGCGGTGTGGCCCGGCAAAACAAGCATCATCAAGCTAAGCCGCCGCTTGCAACCGGGCTTCATCGGAGCATTGGTAACCGAACGAGGTCGACTCCAACACCAAGAAACCCACAGGATGCCTCTGCAATAGCGCGTCCAAGGTACCAATTCACGCCGCCCACCATGTCCCGCGCCTCCAAGATGACCCTTCTGGGCACCTCACTCTTTGCCATGAGCACGGTGGTATTTGTGCACTTTCAGCAAAAGGCCGAGCAACAGGTTCGTCATTGCCCCCCCTTCTCCTCGCTGGAACGGCTCCATTCGTCTCGACCAAGCGACCTAGGCTAACGACTCCCGCCACCCACCTCTAGGCGATGCACGAGGGTGTGATTCGCGATATGGAGCAGCAACGTATCAAACGTGAGCGCCAGGCCGACTTCGATATCCAGCGGGAGCTCGAGGCCGAGTACAAGAAGGAGCAGACGGTGCGGGACAGTACGGCGGAGGGATCCGGGGGGTCTGGAGGGACAGGGAGGTAGCCTTGAACTTCGCGAGACGTCAGAGGAAACGGAAGGGTGGCATGAGGAAAAGACGTAGGACGATACCCACGGAAACGGCAGGAAAAGAACCTGGGAGGCTATGGCCACGAGGTGGCCCATGATGCACACCACACACCACATGTACCATATTGTAAACGATTATAACCACCACGCAAGATAGAGTCATAGATAATCTCCAAGTCGGTTGCATTTTGCTAAACGAAGCTACAGTATGGTATCTCACAACGCAATAAAACAAAACCCCCTTCCTCAAAACTAAATTACCGGATTTTACTTGCAGAGTGGTTGTGATGGAATCGCAAAGCCCTTCACCCTTTGCCGGCATCAAACGGGGCCACCGTCCAAACCACAACCGCAGCAAAATCCACGCTTCATACAAATCATAAG
>NT_165981.1:505399-545970 GCF_000143365.1 Chaetomium globosum CBS 148.51
CGACTGCTTGGTCAGGTTTCTGCAATATCTCGGTCAGTATCACCACCATCCATGAACGAATCACGACGGGGATAAAAAAAAAAAAAGAACGTACGCAATGGGCGTCATCAGGCCACAAATCTCACAGATGTGCACGCGGAACGCATCCGACACCTCAAACAGACGCTCCTTCAAGAAGCTCGCCGCGCCATGCGCAATCATGCAATCACGCTCCATTTCACCGAACCGCAGGCCACCGTCACGTGCACGACCTTCGACGGGCTGGCGCGTCATGATCTGCAGCGGGCCGCGGGCGCGCGCGTGGATCTTATCGTCGACCATGTGGCGCAGGCGCTGGTAGTAGGTGGGGCCGAAGAAGATCTGCGACCGCAGCTTGCGGCCCGTGTGGCCGTGGTACATGATCTCGAAGCCGCGGGACTGGTAGCCGTGCTCGCGGAGGAGGTCCGACACGCTGTCAACCGTCACGTCGGTGAAGGGGGTCGCGTCGCCTTCCATGCCCTTGAGCGTTGACACCTTGGACAGCAGGCACTCGATCAAATGGGCGATGGTCATACGCGACGGAATGGCGTGAGGGTTGATGATGATGTCGGGCGTGATGCCCTCGGCCGTGAAGGGCATGTCCTCCTGTCGGTATGTAACACCAATGGTACCCTTTTGACCGTGGCGAGACGCAAACTTGTCGCCGATCTGCGGGACCTTGGTGGTGCGGACTCTGACCTTGACGTAGCGCATGCCGTCCTGGTTGGTCGTCATGACGACTTGGTCAATGATGCCGCTTTCCGTGCTGCGGAGCGGCGTGGACGCGTCCCGCTTGACGTGCTGGTTGGACCGCTGGCCGAGTTCAGCGTTGTCTGGGTTGATGGGGCACGTCTTCCCGATGATGATATCCTCGCCTGAGACGCGGATGCCGGGGGCCACAATGCCGTCGGCATCAAGCTTGTCGTAGGTGCTGTGTTTCAGACGGAGCGTGTCGCTCCTGTTGGGCTTTTCGAACTGCTCGACAATGTTGATACCGACTCGTTTCTCGCAGTCGGTGTACGAGCGGAAAAAGAGACTGCGGAAGATACCGCGGTCGATGCTGCTCTGATTCATAATCACAGAGTCCTCTTGGTTGTAACCAGAGTAACAAGCGATTGCGACAATGGCGTTCTGGCCGGCCGGCAGTTCCCGGAACTTGAGGAACTCCATCGACCGCGTGGTGGCAAGCGGCTTCTGCGGGTAGTAGAGAATATTGGCCATGGTGTCCATGCGCCGCGAGTAGTTGGTGAGGAAAAAGCCCATCGCCTGCTTGCCCATGGCGGACTGGTATGTGTTCCTGGGCGATTGGTTATGATCAGGAAAGGGGATGATGCTTGCGCAGATGCCGAGGAGCATGCTCGGATGGATCTCGCAGTGCGTGTACATGTGAGTTGTCGGATTTGGTTTCGTCTTGATCCGGTTATTGCCCAACCCGGAGTTGTCCGGCTCGATCCTTCCCATCTTGCGGGCACGGAACTGATCAAGATCCTGGGGGGTCATGCAGATCATGACCGTCTCCTCCTCCTCAGCATCAAGATACTCAATAGCGCCCGACTTCAACAGGCCTTGCCAGCCCCAGTAGTCCGGGTGGTATTTGCCCAGCTCTGCGTCCATCTTCAGGCGCCCAATATGATCCTTGTTCAGGATCAGTGCGCCCATCTCAGCGCCGCTCTCGCCATTCGGTTCTTGCTCCACCGTGAACAGCGGCCTCATCACCCGACCCGCATCTGAAAAGATCTTGAACTCACGGTCGCGGATGTCTCTAACGAGCGAAACCTCAAACGAGATAACGTTCTTTCTCCGCAGCCCCTGAACCAGCGTGACAAGATGCTTTGGGTCTTGGTGAACACCCACCCAAGTGCCGTTTACGAACACCTTGGTGGCGTTCGGATATCGGAGTGGTTCGTACTCCTCGAGCACTTCCATACCTCGGGCGATCATGAACTCAACGATCGGGTCCGCGGGGGTGCCCACACTGACGTAGCACATCAGTGACAAGTTTTTGACGAGACCGCAAGCCTGGCCTTCGGGCGTCTCAGCCGGGCACACCAATCCCCAATGAGTGTTGTGAAGCTGGCGGGGCTTTGCAAGCTTTCCGTCGCGCCCGATGGGTGTGTTGGTGCGCCGTAAATGGGACAGGGTCGAGGCAAAAGTGTAGCGGTTCAACACCTGCGACACACCGGCAGTGGAGCTCGCCGCCTTCTTCTGGTCGCCCCAGTTACCCGTCGCGAGTGAGTACTTCAACCCATTGGTGAGTGTCGAGTGCTTGATACCCAAGGGGAGAGAGAAGTTCTTGTTGGTGTCGATGCAACGCTTCATGTACGACATCAGGTCCTGCGTCATGCGCCGGATAACGTTCCGGAACAGCTTGGCCAGGAGAGGGCCGGGAAGGTCCAGTCTCTTCTTGCCGAAATGGTCGCGGTCGTCGGGGTCCCGGCGACCAAGGGCGCACTGGAGCAACCTGTGCACCATGTACCCCAAGAAGAAGGCTTTCCGGGTCTCGCAACCCTCAGTCTGTGAAATATGCGGCAACATTTCCTTCTGGAGCAAGTCCTTTGCGGCCCTCACGCGGTTCATACGGTTTTGGCCGGCGTTACCGTTGCCACGCTTTCCTATGAAATCGAGAGCGATCTCGCGGTCTTGAATGCAGAAAGCTTCTTCGATGCAGGGCCTCAGGGCCTCGAGCATCTGTGTGTCTGTCCGATCGTAGCAAATGTGGTTGAGGATGTCCTCGTCGGACACGATGCCAAGAGCGCGGAAAACGATGCCGAGTGAAACGTCCTCGCGCACATATGGCAGCGTGACGCTGACTGTGTTCGCCAGCCTTCCCTTCTCGGGCGAGCCTTTGGAGTGCAGTTTCATCTGCAACGACGAAATAAGTCGTGAACCCTTCTCCAGCGCTGAGCGGATCTCGGCCTGGTACGAGACGCTACCTCCTGGCGGCTTCTTGAACACCTGAACGATATTGGCGGCCGAACGCTCTTGGGCGATGAGCACCTTTTCGCTGCCGTTGATGATGAAGTAGCCACCCTGATCGTAAGGGCATTCATTGAGAAGAAAGAGGGACTCGTCGTCCTCACCAGCCAGATGGCAGACCTGTGACTTGACCATGACTGGCAACTTGCCAAGGAAGATTAGGTCGCCCTTATCCTCCCCTCCCTTTCCAGAACCCTCCGTCGGCCCGGTATCCTCCTCCTCCCAACGGATGGTTTTCGGGGCCTCGCCTGTCCGGGCCATGTACTCCTGCTGCTCTTCGTCCATGTCCTTTAAAGCAACCTCTTCGTTGATAGCGACCCGAGCACGCTTCGTTACTCTGCAATACATAGGCGCAGAGTAAGTCAGGTTGCGGTCGCGGCATTCGTAGGGCAAAAGGCTCGTCGTTTCGCCGGTGGCTTCTGTGAGCATCGGCTTGGAAATCAGCACATTGTCGAAATGAATGTCGTATCTCCGCATCGCAATGTCCCGGCCGCCATCATCGCCCGGGTTCGGGTGATCGAGAGTCAAGTCAGCGTACTCATCGACGAGAGACTGGATTGTGGTAGATGTGAACTCGTCAAACGAGTCGATCTGTTGCGCAACAAGGCCTTTGCAGTCGAAGTGTGATTGAATAACATCCCAGGTGTCTTCGGTTGTGATGGTGTCATCGGTGTCTTCGGCATCCTCGAGCTCGGCCTCCTCGAGCTCGGGCTCGGGGTCGTATTGCTCGTTCTCGTTATCATAGCGCTCTCCGAAGCCAAACTGGCCTTGGGTCGCAAAGTCGGCCATGTCGAGACAAGATGCTCGAGAGAATGTGGCCGCTGAATTAGAAATCGGGTGTCGGTCTTGTTTTTTAAGAACTCGTGTCCTTGGCGAAGGAGGGGTTAGAGGTGTGGGAGAAACGGAATAGAGGTAGGTAAGAATTGCCGGCTACAGCAAGAAGAAATAACAGAAGCTCAGTCACGATGTGGGATGAGCGAGCTTAGAAATCGCCACAGGATGCGGGGACGCGGTCGGTGTATCAACTCGACGTGCGCAGATGGTGTATCTTATCAAGGACTAAATTGTGTCCCGTGATGTGATGGTAGATGATTGATTAGGAAGTAATTGTATAATTTCGGGTCGAAAGTAACCGCGGTCGAGGGATCGTGGATGGTGATTGTTTCGGTTTGAAGTTGGTTGTTGAGGTTCGAAGGCGATCGGTTGCCCGTCGATTTTCACAAGGCTTGAAAGACGCGGCAAAATCCGCTAGTCCCTATGCAGCTATCAGTCTTGGCGCAGCTTTGTTGGGTGCCACACCTGAAGACGCCACACCTGAACACGCCACTTGAGTTCCTCGGGTCCACAACAAAGCCCCATCTTTGCTGGCCTGCAATTAACCCCGTGGGGGCACCAACGCACCAACTCAAACTCTCCTGGGCATTTTCTCACATGCCATTTATTTAGCGAGTCAGCTTGTGCTGCACTCAGTCATTTTCTCACTGAATGGTCTTCCTCGTTCCCTGCACTCGAGTCATTACTCTCAGCACGGTTCTCAACCAGAAGGAAGCCAGTCAATCGGGCAACCATTTCCTTCCATGATGTTCCTTCTTCTAGCGTCCTCGTCGAGGCGACTAAATCGGCGATCCGGCCATCCGCCGCCCGACGCGTATGGAGAATTGGAGATCGAGGGTTGGACGGCGCCATTCCCGATACAGACACAATTAAACGGTCTTTGGTAGCCCTGTGGTCCAGAACCCGAACGTGTGGGACCACTTCTGTTTCATCGTGGACGCCAGCGCCGTGGGAAGTGCGCAGTGATCCTGGTCTCCTGCGGCTGGGCGGGGTCTGGTTGTGCATCCTGTGCTCCTTGCCGCCAAACACCATTTCGTCTACGCTAATGTACGCTCCTGGGTCTCAACGTTGCCAAGCGGGTCGCCGTCAAAAAACGTCGACATGGCGTGTGCTCGGATCCTTCGGTCGTCGGGGGGCGGTCTTATCAGTGACAGGGACATGACGAGAGGAGTATATCAAGTGAGCTCTGTCCTCAATGTTGAATCGCTGGCAACCCATCGCTCAGGCATCACTTAAAGCCGTCCTCCCATTTTTAGTTTCTCTTCAAGGTTTCACTCCTTTACCTTTCCCTTGACGGCTTCATAAACCACCGCACAGGATGCGCTCTACTCCCATTCTTCGTACAGCCTTGGCTGCTGCCCTGCCCCTCGTGGCATACGCTGCCGATGGCAAATCCACCAGGTGGGCTCTCCAGGGATATCTGTATGCCTTGGGGGAAGGCCAGTGTCACTGACACCAGACAGGTACTGGGACTGCTGCAAACCATCATGCTCTTGGCCCGGAAAAGCCCTTGTGAACCAGCCAGTCTACGCTTGCAGTGCCAACTTCCAGCGCATCACGGATTCCAACGCCAAATCTGGTTGCGATGGTGGCTCGGCCTTCTCCTGCGCCGACCAGACGCCCTGGGCCTTGAACGATGACTTCGCCTATGGATTTGCGGCCACGTCGCTTGCTGGCGGGTCAGAGGCTTCGTGGTGCTGCTCCTGCTATGAGTGAGTAGTCCAGGGTGAACAGCAAACTGCAATGACTTGTCTAATTACTCCCAGGCTTACCTTCACTTCGGGTCCCGTGGCCGGCAAGAAGATGGTCGTTCAGTCCACCAGCACGGGTGGCGACCTGGGCAGCAACCACTTTGACCTCAACATCCCCGGCGGCGGTGTCGGTATCTTCGACGGCTGCTCGCCCCAGTTTGGTGGCCTCGGCGGCCAGCGGTACGGTGGCGTGTCATCCCGCAGCGAGTGCGATGCGTTCCCGGAGGCCCTCAAGCCCGGTTGCTACTGGCGATTTGACTGGTTTAAGAACGCCGATAACCCGAACTTCACTTTCCGTCAAGTGCAGTGTCCCGCCGAGCTCGTTGCCCGCACCGGCTGCAGGCGCAACGACGACTCTAGCTTCCCCGCCATCGCCGCCCCTTCCAGTGGTGGTAGCAAACCCAGCACACCAGCCTTGCCCAAGCCTAGCTCCAGCTCGAGCCCCGTCGCCGTCCCCAAGCCCACCTCGACCCCGGGTTCAGTTCCGAAGCCCACCTCGACTCCGGGTTCGGCTCCCGAGCCCGCCACGCCAACCAGCGCCGTCCCCTCCGTTAAAACCTCGGCGTCCGCTTCCCCCAGCAAGTCTTCCTCTCCTGTTTCGTGCGTCACCGAGAAGTATGGGCAGTGCGGCGGTAATGGCTTTACTGGGTGCAAGACCTGCACCTGTGGCACAACCTGCAAAAAGCAGAACGACTGGTACTCGCAATGCCTTTAAAATTCCCGTCCACTCATGGCGTTTCCAGCCAAAAAAGGATATCCAATGCGATCAACATTTGCACGTGGAAACTCAATCCTACCTAGCCTTTTAATTCTTGTACATTTTTGGTCTCGGTTCTTTTCCGACACCATATATAGGCCCATCATATCTCTTTCCATTCTTGGCCGCCCTGGCCCTCTTGTATTCTTAATTTCTTCAACTGAGTTCTCTTCCTCAGACCCCACGTTAAGTTCAAGCACGGGGAAAGCGTGCCCCCAAGTTTCATTTTGATATCTCCCAGATCCAACGCTATCGAGCACAACACCAAGATGGAAGAATAAAGATGTTTACAGCGCATTGAAATCACATCCCGAATTGGGCAGCTCACATCAACCACTGCCGCATGTGTTGTAAAACGGCGGCCAGTCCCCTGCCGCGGTAAAAGAAGACGCTTACACAGCACCCAGGCGGTACGCGCCAAGCGGTCTGCTCACCGGATGGGCAAGTTCCCGATCCGTCAGCCCCGTCTATTTCGAGCGTCGGGTGAAGGCCACACACTCAATTTAAGCACGAGCCACGCGGCGATAGCTTGGTCCGGCGGATGAGCGCGCTGGACAGCCGCGCCTCGTGGCACAGCTTCCGGAAGTCATCAGGCCCGGAACCTAAGCGCGACTGCGCATCGTGATATCGTGGGTTGTGAGCTAATTGTGGTCGTGATTGTGAACTTGCTGGTTCTTTTGTAGCTGCATATAACATGATAAATCTCCCAACATATTTCCTTCATTTTCATCATCACATCACCAGCCTCATCATCATCTGCTTACAAGTTCCACGCTTTTGAGCATTCTATTGCCAAAGACTCGATTAACACGACCTAATTCACCGCCAAACGACGAAACCACACCCCAAACCCACCAACAAACCACCACCATGCTCAACCACCACACCCTCCTCGCCGCCCTGGCAACAGCTGCCACCCTCCTCGCCCTCCCCAGGGGCACCACCGCAGCACCCACCACCACCACCACCCCACCCCCCAACCTCACCAACGCCTCCCCCCTCACCACCCACACCGTCGTGGCCGGCCGCGGCGGCCTGCGCTTCGACCCGGACAACATCGTCGCCACCCCCGGCTCCGTCATCGAATTCCACTTCCTGCCCGCCAACCACAGCGTCGTCGAAGCCGCCTTCGACGCGCCCTGCCTCCCCAAGGACGCCGCCTCCTTCGACTCGGGCTTCTTCCCCGTCCCCGCGCGCGCCGATGGCGGGGCGGTGCAGTCCGGGGGAGGTGTTTCAGTTTGTGGTGAGGGATGATGGGGAAGCCGGTGTGGTTTTATTGTGCGCAGGGGATGCATTTGTAAAGGGGGGGATGGTGGGGGTGGTGAATCAGGATTTGGGGAGGGGGAACTTGAAGACGTTGGGGGGGGTTTAGGGAGTTGGCGGGGAGGTTTGGGGGGGTGGTTGCGGGTGTGCAGGGACGGGTGTTGGGGGGGTGGAGGGGGGAGAATCCGAATCCGTTGGCGGGGTTTTGAGTGTGGACGGGATGGGGTGGTGGTGGTGGTGAGGGTTGAGGGTGTGTGGTAGAGGTGGACGAATGGCTGCACTGAGCATTGCATTGGTGGGCGTTGTTTGCATTTATGGTATCTAGGTTCATAGCAGTGTAGCAATCTGGGTTTATTCCTGTTTGAGCCTCATCTTGGTGCATTCTGATGCTATAGGTAATGTCAATGAAACCGGAATACTACTTCCTTCATCCACATGCAGGTAGTATGCATGCTGGGTTACCAGAGCGCTAATCCAACCCCACGTAACAAGATACTCCCCAATTTCCACGTTGTCAAAGTAACTACGACGCTTTATTACCCTAGATGTGGTCGCCCCTGTGGAGGAGGAGGGTGTTGAGACTATGACACCACAATCAACAAAAGAATGGTGCCATAGGTAGCAGGTGCCTGGGAACCAAGACCATTGATGTCCTCGAGTTCTAAGCACACAGTTTGCACATGCTTTGTTAACCAACACAGGATGGAAAGCAGCGAAAGAGGTATCAGGAAGCTGCTACGAGCCCGTTGCAATATATAATTTTATAACTGGATGCTCCTGCTTCCCCTGCAGACCCTTTCCTTCCCGTTACTACCCACGGCTGTGCAGAAACAGGAGCTGAGACAGAGGTACCTGCCATCCTGCATACAGCTTGTACACGCAGCTTATTTGCCAGAGCATAGGCAGCCATATTAGAATACAGGCAAAGATCAATCCTTAAACTGCCACCCTTCGACCCTTTCTACTTTGTTCTTGATATTAAAACATCAACAAGATGAGGGTCAAGTATGTTACCGAAAATTCTCGAGGCCACTCCAAATCCAGCGCGATCCAGGAGCCCAAATCTTCCCTTAAATTTGAGATAGCAAAGGCCTCCACAGCCAGGGAGTTGGTCCCGGTCCATCCCTGGTTCTGCGAAAAGCTCACGGGAGTGCATGGCTCCATGTCGGCAACGTTCCTTATCCAGCCCCAAGACTGTGTCCAAATTGCGACCAAATTCCGGCCGTTCGTCGTCACGGTTACCAACCCACCGGACAGAGTACCAGGGTCTCTGCCGCGGTATAAAGCCACCGTATCCATCTTCTACAACAACAGCGGCATTCGAGTTGCGGATCCGAGCCCTGTGGTTGAACATATCGACCGCCAAATCTCGTTGGCGAAGGAATTATCCCCAAACACGGATACGGCGGGAAATATGCACTTCCTTTTCGATAGCGTCAAGGTCGACTATGTCGGCGAATTCACCATGCACGCGTCCATCTTCCGCCCGGACGACGATCTCAACGGCCCCGCGTTCCTGACTACGCCGTGGAGCACTGTGGTCAAGGTGCTCCCCCCAGTTCGCCGAGTCAGGGCCACCCCACTGAGTGAGTCCCTGCACGAGCTGAAAGAAAGATATATCTAACTCCCTCCCAGCCGCCCACGAGCGTCTTGTTTTGGCAGATTTGGGCACACTGAGTGAGTCCCTGCACGAGCTGAAAGAAAGATATATCTAACTCCCTCCCAGCCGCCCACGAGCGTCTTGTTTTGGCAGATTTGGGCATCAAGTCAGATTTGGACCGCGCCAGCTCATCCAGGGCTGAAACAACCAAAGAAATTAGGATGAAGCGCGGATAGTGGTTACATGGTAACGTGTAACTACGTCTTTCAGCGTGTCGTCGTGAAGAATCATAAATATCCGGTATTGTGGTTAACTTGCAAGAAGCCCTAGCGTAGAGGTATGAGTTGTAACTATGGAGAACCTATATCAAGAAGTAACTTGCGCAGCGCCGGATCTTCTGACGTGATGTTTTAATGTGACAGAACAACAAGCGAGGCATCTCCAATCTAGCAGCACACCGAAGGCAACTGAAGCTAGATGTGCACACCTGCCCCGTCCCTACTCCCGAGGATCACTCCGTCCTCACTTAAACAGATACTTCGCGATAGCCGCGACACCACCGGCTCCAAACCCCTCCTCCACCGCGCGATCCATGAGCTGCGAGATAAACCGCATCCCCGTCCCATCCACGCCCTCCTCCTCACACGTCTGCAGGATATTCCGCATGCCCGCCGCCTGCATCGCCAGTGGATTACCCAAATCATTCATCCAATCCTCCTTATCCACCTGCTCCGCCAGCAGACTCACATACGGCACCAGCGCCGTCAGCACCGGCACCATGACCCCATTCCACCGCCTTCTTGAACCACCCCCTTCTCCCCTCCATCATCCTGCCCCTTCTGCTTCCCCAACAACGCAATCCCCGTAAACGCCCCCATAAACATGCCATACATGGCCGTCAACGCCGCCACATCATACAGCGACGCCGCGCCCGCATCGTCCCCGGCCACGTACTCCACCTTGCCCACCGGCTGCAGCAGCGCCGCCACGCCACCATCCTCAAACTCGGCCTGGCTGGTACCGTGACCGCCGCCGCCGCTGCTCAGAATGACAAAGGACGCCGGCGTGCCCACCAGCTGCGGCGTCACCATGATGCCACCGTCGAAGTAGGCGGCCGCGCCGAGCCCGGTGAGCGTGGCGGCCATGGCGCGGGCTTGGGTGGGCGTGCCGTTGGTGAGGTTGATGATTGTTTTTCCGGTGAGGGGGCCGGGGGTGTCGTTGTTGTCGGTGGTGGAGGTGGTGGCGGAGAGGGGGGCGAGTGCGGTGGTGATGGCCGCGTAGTCGAGCAGGCAGATCAGGATGGTGGTGCTGCGGGCAATGGCGGCGGTGAGGGAGGGCTCGAAGGTGGCGCCGGAGGTGATGAGGGCTTTGACCTGGGGACGGTCGGCCGTGCGGTTCCAGATGGTGAGTTGAGGGGGGTTGGCGGATTTGAGAAGGGCGGAGGCCAGGGCCGCGCCCATGTTGCCGATGCCGATGGAGGTGATGGTGGCCATTTTGATTGGGGTCGAGAGGGTTTGGTGTTTGATGAGTGTGGTGATTGTGCTGTTGAAGTTGTTTGTGGTGGTGAGGAGAGTGGGATGGAGAGGTGGCGGGAGGATGGCTTTATAGTCGGCTCCTCACATCAAAGCCAGAGCCATGATACCGTTTTCTGACCATCACATCTCTCTAACCAAGCGATTTCTTCGTCTCCTAACTCAACGCACACTCAACACCATGCTTCAGCCTTGCGATGCATGCCTTCAGCCTCATTGCTTCTTGCACAGATCAGTAATCTTTCCAGGCCAAGACCACAAGTGACTCACGCCGAGTCGTTTAATTGTTTAGCATGTCTGTTTTGGGCCTTCCCCTCCGTTATTTCATGGGAACTGTTGGTGTTGAGGTTTCGTCGTCTGCATTCAGGGGTAACGTAGGGGCGGCTTGGCGCTTAGAAATCCAAGGGAAGAGATCTAGGCGGGTCAGCATCCGCCCGTCGACACGCGTCGAGGAAGCCTCTGCTTAGAAATCGAGGTCGAAGAGGGACACGAACGCACGTGTCGACGCGCGGGTGTGGAAATTATGCAGTGTTGGAGGCAAGGTGAGTGTCTGGCATCGGGTTGACAAGACATGGAATTCGGGACCCGGGAGCTATGTTGTGGATTTGCGTGCCAGTTTGGGTCTGGTTGGTCTTTTGGGAGAAGACTTTGACAGGGAAGGGTCAGAAACGTGAGAAGTGAAAGTATAAAAATAATAAAACAAAATCAATGAGTAACTGGACCTCGCCGACTGCCATCTGCTCCTCTCAGCTTCCCTCCTTTTTCTGCTGCCTCAACTGGTTATCTTGCTCTTCCTCCAGCTTTCCCACTCCTCTCCAACCAACCTCAGCAACCATCATCATAAAAATCCCCCCTAACCATACTCGCCCCCGGCTTCTCCCTCCCACCTCCAACCTAACCAACGTCTCCTCCCCCGCCACGTACCTCGGCCACCCCTTCTCCTTCCCCTTTCCCTCCCCCTTTCCCTCCCCCTTACCCTTCCCCCCATTTCCCCCACCCC
The DNA here is from genome assembly GCF_000143365.1 of Chaetomium globosum CBS 148.51. Classification (NCBI taxonomy): domain Eukaryota; kingdom Fungi; phylum Ascomycota; class Sordariomycetes; order Sordariales; family Chaetomiaceae; genus Chaetomium; species Chaetomium globosum. The sequence continues at coordinate 517,131 of NT_165981.1, forward strand.
CTCTCCCATACCTCTCCAACCCCCCCCACGGGCTCCGTCGCAAACCCCGCCCACGCCACCCGCATATACCTCCCCACCTCCCCCCTCCCCCTCCGTATCCCCCACCACCGACCCATCCACCGTCCCAAACAGCACCGCGACCTCCGAGTCATGGTACGCGCCACTTGGCGGGGTGGTCGCCAACTCCGTGTTCGGAAACACGCCGTGCCAGCGATAGCGCCAGGTGGGGATCCCCTCGCGGGCGGAGCGGCCGGCGCGCGCGGCGGCGGGGCACACGAAGTTGCGTTGGTTCTGGCCGTGCCAGAAGATGTTTTCTTGGCTGGGGGTGAGGGTGGGTTGCTGGGGGGGGACGAAGACGCGGAAGAGGCCCGATTCGTTGTCGGTGGTGCCGATGAGGAGGGGGATGTGCGCGGTGGGGTGGTGGTTGGGGTTGGTGAAGACGAGGTGCTCGTCGATGGTGGGGGAGTAGGGAGTGGAGTGGGGGGCGGAGATGGTGTTCAGAAGGGTGGCGATGAGGGCGGGGGCCGGGATGGATTGCATGCAGGTGAGCTGGGTGGAGGGCGGGGCGTGGGCGTCGCCGCAGTTGAGGGCGCGCGTGGTGTTGTACCAGAGGGAGGTGGCGAGGGAGGTAGGGCGCGGGGTGATGCCGCTGGCGGTGCCGGACATAGAGATGAGGCCAGCGACGATGGGGTCGTGCGGCCAGGCGAAGGAGTAGTCTGAATAGGGGTTAGACGTTGGGTGGAGTTGAGGGCCCGGGGGTGGGAGGTATGGACGCTGGACGGGGGTCTTCCGGGGTGGTAGACTGAGTGGGTGGTTTTAACTTACGATCAACGGAGGCACCACCCGCGGACTCGCCAAACAGAGTGATGCGTTTCGGGTCGCCGCCCGAAAGGATGCGATATTGTCGCGGACCCATTCAATAGCCATACGTTGATCGAGCAGACCGGAGGTTTTGGTGCCCATGTGGATTACCCGGAAATCCAAAGAAGGTGAGACGATAGCTGGGTTGGTAGTTAGCAAAGGGTCAACTTCGTGACGAGGCTTAGGGATGCTTACTTGATGGTCACTAGAACGACGTCCTCTTCGTCGGCAAAGAACTGGCCGTTGTATGCCGGCACGGCAGAGCTACCTACAAATGGTCAGTGTAAAGTCATCCATTGAGGCCGGCGTAATGTTACCTGAAACAAAAGAGCCGCCGTGGATGTAGACCATGACAGGCTTGCGCTTCTCGCCGGTCTGCGGCTTAGTCCAGACATTCAGCGTCAAACAATCCTCGCTCACCGGGATACCCGGGTTCGTGATGGTTGCGAGGATGCGGCGGCCAACTTCAGTAATACCGTACACGTCGATAAGTTCCTGAGGGAAGTCGGCATCGTAGGCGCTAATGTTAGACGGAAAGCATGCGGGCCCCTGGATTGTCACTTGTCAGCGCGTCGGCGCCCCAGGCTGGAAGGGCGGCACTTACAAAGCTCTTGCCGCCAATTTTCCCCTTTCCAGTGTACCGGACCGGAGGCTGGAACCGGAGGGCTCCCACAGGCGGCTGAGCATAGGGAATACCGAGATACTCGGACACCTCTGAGGCCGTGGATGCGGCGTGACCCTGGACGGCGCCGCTGGAGGTCTGGACGGGTTGCCCGACTCTCCACTTCGGAGGTCGGCATGCAGATGCCGCCACCAGCGGAGCTGCCAGGGCAATGACGAGGTGAAGATACCTCATAGCGAGATGCGGGTTTGCAGCCCTACTGGGAAACGAGTATTGTCACGAGCGCGGGCTCTGTAAACCGGAAATTGTTGTCGACCATATTCGAAACCGAGGCGAGTATGGTCTCATTACTTATGCTTTTTTTTTTGTTTTGTTTCTCATCATGTGTTGTCAGGCAGCATCGCATTCATTCCGCGGATTCGTGTCACGAGCCCTCAGTCCATGGTGTTGAGCCCGCTGGTGACAACGTTGGTCGGTTTGAATCCGAGCTCCCGCGTGTCGTTGCCAAATCGAGCAACACCAGCCAATCCCATCACCCTGCCTCGCAAGTTGCGGGACCCACCCCTTCTCAGCCAGATCGTCGTTGAGGACGAACGAATTGCCTCCTTGGTGCTTTGCAAGGCTAGCCAACCCGATGGACCGTGCAGACCTCCCCCCTGAACCAAGTTTGATGACGACTCAACGACATGGGTGGACCAAATACGAGCATGAATGTGGAGCGATATGTTGTAAACAAGGAAAGCAAATGGTATCATTATTGTTTTTGCTATTTTCTGCCGTCATAAATCTTCAGATCGTCGTCCGAGCCCTCTGGCCCTGCTACGTGGACGATGCGGCCTCCCGGGCCGATGCGCACGTGCATCAATTCCTCGTCGACTTCGAGTGGGTTAAGCCGCTTGCTATTCCAGCTCCGGATCGGTGGTGACTCGTTCTCGGTCCCGGCGGCTCCTGTCGGTGAGCTGATGCGGACCGCGTTGGAGCCCCTCTTTACGTTGACGACGAGGACGCGGAACATGGGGATTGCCTGGGCGATGATGGTGACGCCCGGCTCGAGGAAGTTAAAAATGGACATGAAAACCATAAAATCTGTTCGCTGGTTAGCCACCCCTGTCTGCAGATCCCCTTGGATGCTCGACGCGTACGGTAATTGTTGTCGATTGATCTCATTTGGTAAAATGCGCGGAAGATGACAATGGTGCCCGTGATGGCGCCCAGGCTCATGGCGAGTGTGAGACCCCACTTTTCTCGTGTTTCGAGTAGGAGTTTGCGGATGATGAACCAGGGGAATAGGGCGAGTAGAACGTCGATTACGCCGCCGTACACTAATAACGGAGTCAGCTTCGGTTCGTCCCCACGGATCCCAGCCGGGTCGTCGTACCGATGGTTGTCCCGCCGAGGTACTGGAGGTAGATGAGGTTGAAGCACTTGGTGTGTTGCGGTCGGAAGATGGAGCGCGGGTCCTCGCAAGCGGGAATCCAGATGGACAGCATGCCCGGGATGAGGATTAAGTTTGCTGTGACGATGACGAACCAGAGAAAGTAGAGCAGGAATCGGTTTCGAACAATGCGGGAGAGGGTGATGGCGAAAGCGACCTTGGTCCATGCCGTGGCGAGGGTGGTCATCGAAGTCGACGTGTTTTGGAAGAGGAAGAATTGGCGTTTATCATCGTCGGAGGCGTAGCCGGACGTGATGGTGCGGGCGAGGAGGGCGGCGGCAACCAACAAGATGCACTGTCCGGGAGGGTTAGAACCTGAGTCACTTGGCCCCATTTCCATCCCATCTCTCGCTGCCACCCATAATGCAGCCCATGGCGATTCCCAGACGTACCCATGATATCGAGAGGACAAGGTCATCCCACCATAGCTTTGAGAAGCGATGGCGGCACCACAGGCGCACGAAGAGGAAGGCGCCGGAGGCGCATGTTAACACCCAGACGGCGACGAGGGTTTGCGAGAAGATGGAGGCGTCCCCATTGTCGCTCTGGTAGGCATGATGGGCTCCGTTGTCGTCGCTGCTCATGATGGAAGCGCGGTCATGGTCGCAGACTTCGCAGTCGCAGCCAAGGTTCCCGACAACAAGGAGAGCAGGGAACGGCAGACGGAAGCACAGCGGGCGGGAGGCGAGGGAATTAACTGAAATGAAATATACGACGGTCGCCCGATGCAGCCCACATGGCGAACCGGGTTGTGCAAAGTTTTAAAAAGGGCTTGTGGAATCCTGGAAATCCGGGGGAGGAGCGGAAGCGGGGGGGGGAGGTGGCGGGCTGCAGCATTGAACGAACACCGATGTGACGATGTACAGAGGGCTCGAGCGCAACGCTCTAACCGAGCCGGGTGTGCAGCTCGGGCTCGGTGGTGCGGGCCAATTGGGGTCGAGGCTCCCCTAACTCAAAGGCAGCTTAGGGCAAGTTAGTCGAAGTTAGTGAGTGGGGTTCGAGAAACAGCGCTGACCGATCGGGAACCCCTCGAATTCTTCCATTTAGCGGCCGGGCACGACGAGCCAGGTCCTGGCTGTCGGGGTTTTACCCTGGCTTGACCAAATGCCCTCCGTACTCTGTGCCTGCCCGAGTCCCCGTCCTTCCCTGCTACCGCTGGAGGGTCGGCTAGGCCAGAAACTTGATCGGTTTTGGAGTGCGTCTGGAGAGCTGCGGAGGAGTTGCCAAATGGAGCCCAAATTGTCCACTCCGTTGCGAATGCGTTGGCCAACAGGGAGTCTCCCTCTCGAGCTGCAGCATCTTTTCCCCTCCTTCCCCACACCGGTTCTCCAGTCCTCCAGTTCTCCTCAGCAAAGTTCCAGGTCCCTGGCGGTCCGTGCAACCTTGCCTTCAGCATCTCCGCCCAGCATTGTGTGCATCGTGTGTGTGCTTGTGCATCATGTGCATGGGACCGGGGGATCAGACGGGTTTGGGACATGGCGCGCATGGCTGCCCGGGCCGGCGGTCTGTGCTGCGCAACAGCCGTTTCCAAGATCCCACAGCCATGGTTGGTGCCTCGGGAGTCTGGGGTGATGCGGGGCGATCAAGGGACCAGCTTCATCCAGTGTTCCCTGTCTCAATTCAATACAAAATGTGGTCTGTGAGTCTGTCTATCCATTCTCTTGGGACTTCCATCAGCAGGTCCGTGAATGACCCATCCCTATCAAAGCTCACCCATCCACCAAGACTGTCGAATTAAAGTCCTTCTAGCCTTCGTCTGGCGCGTACCAAAATCGACGGCGCCAACGCGACGAGATGGTTATCTGAGACTGCCCCGCTAGCAATTTCCAACTTTAGCTTAAAACCTGGCCTGATGGCTTGATTGGATTCGGGGACGGACTCAAGGGCTCTGACCCCGACAAGCGTTGCGCGAACGAGGAGTTATTAGTTAGTGTCGCGGCGGTGAAGGGTCCGGATTGTCCAACTCGAAGAAGCGTGATCGAGCTGTACGATTTGCAGGAGAGAACTGGAAGGATTTGTTGCCACTCCTCGCCTTCCCAATGTTCTTCACCCCATCAGTCGCCCATCTCACGTGATGCTCGCAGGGATTTCATCCGGGATTTGCGCCAAGGAGCGAGGATCTTTGTCACCGGGTCCACCCCCGAAGCCCTGTCATTGTCTGAGCGTCTCTCGATTTGTCGGTTTCGCTTCTTCCCTTTGAGCCCGCAACCGCCCCCAACGGTAGCGAGGGACTTTCGATCAGGCTTGAGCCAGGGCATGCGCGCAGGCCAGGTATGAGGTTGCAGTGGTGACTCTTCACATGCAGAAGCAGCAACAAGGTCTACGCATCTTCTGCAAATATTCATTTTACATAAACCTTGCCGTGCCACTGTGGCGCCGTGATTTTTCACAACACTGGCCAAACACGCCACCAGAACTTGCATCTCCAAATCTCGCTCCCACACCCCCGGTCTCAGGTCTCACTTGTCGAAGGCCCTTCCAATTCAGCTCCAACTAGAAAATGCCCTGAGAACTCAAGCCACCACCGTCATCTTACCGACCGGCCCGATGCCAACTCCGAGGCCGATTACCTAACGGCAGGGCGACACCGGCATCGGAAATGTCATGGTTCTCATCCCATTCCTGCTCTCAGACTTTCCTGACTCTCGAATTGTTTGAACTACTTTGCATCCTTGTGCGATTATTGGAGGGCACTTTACGAGGGACTCAATCAAGCAACAGGGGACAGGTCCGTGCCAATCATAGTGAGCGCCAGACTTTGCCTTGGTGGGTGATTGAAGCGGGTCAGGCTCTCCCACACATTGTTGTTGAGTTCGAGACGGACATGGTCGACGAGGGCAAGCACAAGTCCGGGAGGAGGTAGCGGCGCGGGTGGTAAAGTTCTCGGGAAATTGTACCCGGTGAAGGGACGACGACGCTTCCGCCCTCCTAGACTCCTCCCTCCGAAGGGCGCAAACACGCCGGAGTGTTCGAGACCCCCGACGTTTCCTTCGTGGTTGCGGGATGTGGGGCCCCACATCGAACCCCAAGCTGACAGAATGGTCTGGCCACTGCCCTTAAAACAGAATAGCGTGCACGTACCTGGATTGTTGCCACCGGCGAGTCGACGAGGAAGCCAAGGTGGGCCAGCTACACTACACTAGTGTAGACTGAGCGAAGTCAGTTCGAGGTGGTGTGGTCAACTGCGAATACGCGTCGCAGTAAGGGATGGGATCCGTGTCCTCCTTCTCGCAAGCTTCCCCTGGTCTCTAAAACACATTTGTTTGGTCGTCGTGTATCTTCGGTCCAAAGGTCGAGGCAGGGCCTCGTCGCGAACGGATGGTGGGCTGATTTCCTCGGAGTTGCGAATTCGTGGCCTTCTCGGCTGCCTTCCCCGGAAAGGGGTTATTCTGCTGCATGACCTGAGTCTCGAAAATGCGAAGGAGGGTGCGGAAAGCCAGTCTTCCCAGGTTACCCACGAATAAAAGGACGATGAGACTTCGGCTTACTTGGATTCAACAACTGGAGTCCACGGTATATGGAAGAATAACATTACCAAGACTTAGCAATTCCCTATATCCATTGTGGACATCATCCTGTCGCCGGCAATCATCCATGTGTAGCCGCCCCTCCTTGACAAGTATTGTACAGATATAAAAACGGACGGGGACCAATTAGAGATGCGAACTCGATCTGCCTCGGTCACTCTATATATTCAAGCCTCGAAATGTGCCCAATTCGGAGGACGGCACGGCAGTTGTTCGGTATCGGCCGGGGCTGCTCCGGAGGATCAGCGCTCGGGTCTGGGGAAGATGAAACTCGAAGCTGGCGGCAGCCGCCATAAATGCCAAGGGGGGTGAATTTGTCAAGTTTTTGTGTGTGATCCTCCAATATGGGGGTTGCTGATTGGGTCGCATAGCGGATGCGAGACACAAATTGGCATCACCTGCATGCCCACCCGCATGCATTTAAAGACATACATAAGGTAGGTACATACAGTTGCAGTGCGGGGATTCGGAGCTCGCTGGGCGACGGAAAAAGCAAAAAGCAAACGACGGCTCGGGTAACGGCTGCTAGCGATATGCGGCCGAGGACAGCCCGGAGTTCCGGATCCTATGACGTTGTCCCAGGCGGGGGGTTGGTGTAGATATCCCGAGTCGCTGTCCCGAATTCCTATATCGTCAGCAACTTGCTAAGTACCTTGAAGAATGTGGCATACGCAAGGCTGAACGGGAACAACAAAGCATCATCTTCTAGTTATCCACTATTCCAAGATCACAAGGTGGACTTAACAACCGCAAAATGACGGCACCGAAGACCATTCTATCCGACATGATGTCAGTGCCCTGTCGACAATAAAATCTAAGAGGATCCCGGAGAATACCTGCACAGTTATGAGGTATGGTATCATAAAGAGGTTACTTGGGTCCCTAGGGCTTCAGCATCGACGATCCAACTACCAATAGCCATGTCCCAAATTAACGTTCCTGGCTAAATGATGTCTTCATTACATGTGATAGTAATGTCCCACCCCTCTTGATAGGTTCTCCTCTTGGGGCTTCTCGAGCCTTTATCGAGCACGGTCATTTTGACTAAGGGCAACGTTACGGTTACGTGGATATGACCACACTCAGCTACAGCTTTCATATCAAGTTCAATATCATCCACCACTACTAATACACTCCCGAAGTCACACCCCGCTACCTCTTCCCCCAAACACCCCCCTCACGCACCACCGCCCAACCCTGCCCACCGCCCCCGCCACCCTCGGCACCACCCCCCTCCCCTCCACCGCACCCCCCTTCACAACCCCAACATCCCCCTCAAACAAAACGGCCTCCCCAACCCCAACCTCACCCTCGGCAACCGCTCCATACAATCCACGCTCTGCGACGGCAGCCGCAGCACCGTCTCCCGGCACAGCGTCCCCGTCGCCACGTCCAGCGAGCACGCAATCGCGCGCTTCATGCCCCCCTCGCTGCCGCCGATCACGAGCACCGTCGGCGGGCGGGCCGCGTAGAAGAGCGTGGCTGTCATGGCGAAGGTGTCGACGAGGGTGAAGACTTTCGGGGCGCCCATCGGGCTGGTGTGGGAGAGGGTTTGCAGGGAGGGGATGGTGGGGTGGGACGGGCAGTGCGAGGTGCTGTTGGCGGTGCAGAGGGCGCAGGGGGCGGTGGGGTCGAGGGTTTGGATGGGGTAGGTGGGGAGGGAGGTGATGGAGAGGATTGTGGTGGTGGTGGTGGTGGTGGTGGTGGTGGTGGTGGTGGGTTGGTCTGGGGGGAGGAGGGCGGTGGTGGAGGTGGGCGGGTTGGGGTTGTCGATGTCGGCGTCGGTGTCGGCGTCTTGGTACTGGACGGCGCGTTCTTGTTGCGGTGTGCCCTCGCGGTGGCGTGATAGCGGCGAGCCCCAGGCGCTCCAGTGCAGGCGCCGGTCCTTCTCTCCCAGCGGCCCGAAGAGTCGTTCCTCGATGGCCTCGATGGGCACGTACCCTTCGATGCCGAAGAAGCACGGCTCCGAGGACCAGATCTTGCCGGCGTACAGGTTCCAGATGAAGTACGGCGCCGGCAGGATGAAGAGGAAGAGCGTGATGAGCATGATGGCGACGCCCGCTTGGTAGAGAGGGTTGGGTTGGTTCCCTGGGCGGAAACCGAAGTAATCGGATTTGGTCCGGTCGGTCGTGCCGACGAAGATAGCGCCCATCAGAAAGATAAGAGGCGAGTGGACGATCAGGCCGAGAAAAAGCATGCGCTTTAAGGTCAGCTTATTCCGCAGACGAATCTTGTTGAAGCCGGACCACTGAATCTGTGCCCCTCTTGCATTGTCCACCACCACCGTGTCGTTCTCGCCAATTCCGCACACTTGAGTATCGGGGTAGATGTCCCAGAGGCTGGCCTTGTACTGATCCGTCATCAGCTCCCAGTTCTGGCCCGGCGTTTCTGGCAAGAGGCAGATGAGACGCTCCATGAGCCTGTCGCTGTCTTGGGGGAGCGACAGCCGCGCGAATGCCTGGAAGGAAGAATCTGTCTTGTCGATGGGTAAAAAGGATGCGCAACAAACCCATCAAGACGTAGACTCGGTCGCCGGGATGCAAAGCTTGGAACCTGGGGCTCATCAAACATTGCAGGGCAATTTTGACGAGCACAAGGCGACTCAGATGCAGGTAAATATAGTGTTCGATGTCCTGACGGGAGGTAAGCAGATCCCCCCAAGCGTGGCTGGGAAAGAGCGCCTTGGGGATCTCGCTGACTTTCCCCATGGGCCGGTCGCCGTGCCCAAGGTGGTAGACTGTCACCGTATCTCCCTTACTCAAGACTATTTCAGGCAGAGTCCATACGCGTTGGCCCCAGACGCGAAGCGCATCGTCACGCCAGGGGCGCCGAATGTTGCCAGCCACGACAATGACGTGCTTGGCGGCGCGGTATAATGTCGCTGATGGAATACGTCTGAAAAAGGACAGCAGGTTAGGGAACTATCACTCCGCTAACACTAAGACACAAGAGGCGCTGGGTTGAGCGAAACTCACATCTTGGTTCCCAAGTCTCTCTTGTTCAAGCCCTTCTACCTTGCGGGATCTCCCATCTTCGTCAGTGACTTCGTTGTATGGCATGCAATTTGCTGCTACCCAGAACGCTCTCGGTTCCTTTTCCAGATCCAGGGGCAGCGCCTTTTGTTCTGGGTCACGAGGTAGCAGACCGAAGTGCTCGGCGGCTGCCTTTGTCCCCACGGCAAGAAGAGCTTCCAGGTCATCATTGTCACCATCGGCGTGGTCTTGGTCGGAAAATGGTGTAGTGTTTAGAGGAGTAGCATATCATGACGAAGGGTGGTGTCAAGGTCGTTCGGGCCCACCGGTCGGGCGCTCGTAGTGGTATGTCGGCTGCCCGTTCCCCTCAACCTCGACTAAATAATTCAGAAAGCGGGGCCGGAAGGTCCGGTAGGTGGAGAGGGCCGTCTCTGTGTTCCAGGTGGCGTAACCGTTGAGCCGTTGGGCCACTTGTTCGCGGTTCTCGAGGATATTGCGCGCCAACCGAGGGTATCGAAGCCCGCTGTACAGCAGGGGGAGGTACCGTGTCGGATCCTTCCCTTCAGGGGGGCTTGAGTCGGTGCCAATCGCCATCACCAGCCACTAATAACCTGTTAGCATAAGTACAACCATATCTTGTTGGAATGTATGTGAGTACTCGCCGCAAAAACGAAGATAGTCACGGAAGGAATCCACATAAGGATGAGGGTCAGCCAGTCGCGGGCCGTGAACCTGTGCACGTCGCCCCTCCGCTCTAGTGGAATGAGGCGGTATGGAAGGTTTGCTATGCGGAGGAGGGTGGAGGTGGCATTCCGGATGGGCGTGCGTCTCCATGTAGCGTTTGGAGACTTGGCCGACAGGTGACAGAGAGAGGCCGGAGCTTGGACGTAGAGTTCCTTGATCTTGCCGGTGAATGGGTCGATGTAGCACTCGAACGGCTTATCGTACGTCTTCTCTCGGCCTAACCCATCAATGACAGTGAAAGTGGTAGGGCTTGGCAGGTATTCGAGGTTTGAGGGAAAGTAGAGGTGGGGGCTGGAGAACCAGCGCCATGAAAAGCCGCCACCGAAGAAGTAGGACCACCAGCTAGGTACGTCAAGATACGGGTTCGGATGGGTCGCCGCGTTGCCAGCGGCGACTCGAGTCTCCTGTGATATCATGTCCCCGCCGAGGTAGCGAGGCAGAGGGTGGTGGCACGGGTTGCGTGAGGGTTGCCAAACACTAGCGAAGAGGCTGCCGATTTCTTGACGCGGCCGAGGCTGGGAGGAGTATCACGTTAGTAGTGTTCACTCTGAGATATTGCATTGGCCTCCGTCCTCCGTATTTGACTTACGGTTGGGCGGTACTGGAGGGGCGGGCGGTGCTGGAGGATCAGACACCGGAGGAGCAGGAGGTACTGGGGGAGCAGGAGGTGCTGGCGACGGGAACAGACTGTTCAGTTGGTCGAGATACTTTTGATACTTAGCTTGGTCCGGGTTAGCGCCTGAGCCGTGGTGTCCGGAAGACTTGCTACCCCTAGATGCCATGCCGGTTTGATAGATCAGGGGGCGTTCCCTGCTTGCCCAGGCCGCAAAGGAATGATGAACTCCGGTGGGAGAGAACAGAAATGTATTTCCTCATGGCCGGCAGGGTACTTATGCACATCAGGGGCCGTGTAGGTAGGAAGCTAACCTGCAGTCTGCAAGGGGAGGGACCTCAGGAGAGGGGGGCCACAAGGCTGTGGCTCTGTCATGCATGAAGCAGCAATAAACCGGGCGGTCGGCTGAAGGCACAGCAGCTACGATTTCACCGGTGTGGCTCAATTTGTTCTGATTGGTGGCCTCGGAAAGAAGCTTTGGCACCTGGCGAAGGAAAGGGGGTGCCTGGTGGTGTGACGATAATATATTCAAAATTGCCTGCCGCGCTGGATCATGTTCGGCTCTGTCCCACGTTTTCAGCGGCTACGTAGTACCGTCCGTAAGTACGTACCGTACCACGGAGGCTTCATTGCGAAACTGGGCAAAAACCCAAATTCCATCATTCGGTTCACGCCCGGGCAATTTTAGCTAGTTAGCATATTTGCATTTCCCCATCCAGTAAATACATTCTGCAACAAAGCGAGTTTTGTTTTCAGCCACTTCTTTCTCCCTTACGCGCTTCCGAGCTCAATCACATCTGTTCAAGCCCGCTTCCAAATTCCAAGGGCGCTCGTCTCTACTTACATCCACTCCACCAACGTTTCCACGCATTATTCCAGTCGCGCCAACCTCCTAAAGCAAATTTGGTTTCTCACAATCATGGCTTTTAAGCTCAGTTCGTCCACCTGGTAGTCGAAGCCGCTGGAGCTGACGGAGCGCGCCTACGACAGCGGCACCACCGAGGGACAGAGGCTCTGTCACAGAGCAGACGCCACGACCGAAACTCAACAACCAGACCCGTGCTGTGGCAATCGCCACTTACATTTTTGAGAAGAGCACCTTCAAGAATCTAAAATCACTCCTGTACCGGGTAGGGAGTACCTCGCCGACGCCGATGTGGAGCCTATCTTTGGCAGGAAAAGGGATTAGAAGAAAGTTGCAACCCTCGAGGACTAGTCTTCTTTGGAGGGGGGGAATGTGACGGCGCCTGCCGTCGGAGTGCATGTGGCAGCACCGGTCACTGAGTGCACGCACCACCTGCTCTTGCATTTCGCCTCTGCACCGCGAGAGCTCTTCCAGTTTCTCCTCCTTTCTCCCCATCTTACAATTAGCAGAATTGAGTCATGGCCATGAAACTTTGGGTTTCTGATTGGGAGGTGCGATCGACAAATACAAGACCAATGAAATGTTAGTATCCAAGAAACCAGCTTGCCATAAGCGCAGCGAGAAACGCACCACCGGGCTTGAACGGGTGTCATTGGGCTCAGAAGCGCGCGAGAGAGACCGGGGTAGGTGAAGATGGTGGTTTGTGGAATAAAAAGTAGGAGTTGTAGAAAAGCGATTGCAAAGTGGGGATATGGAATCGGTGGGTGAGGCTGAAATCTGACGGGCGGGGTGGATCTATTGAAAATCTGGGTTTTCGCCCAGTTTCGCAATGAAGCCTCCGTAGCGGCCCCCGCACGAGGCTGTAGCCAGATGATGGTGAAGGATCTCTGTATCTACCTGCTTCTTTGGGACACCACCCCAAACTATCCCTTTGACACATTGGCGCCCGATTCCAATTTGCTTTTTCCTTAGTTGCTACATGTACCTCCTGACGCGGGTATAACGAACAGGCCGTATCTATTCCATCTTTGTTTTTTCTGGGTATGGACGATGCAGAGCCACCCTCCATATACCGTACACAGGTCACAAGCTGGGTTCCAGAGGATTTGCAGGCGACAAGGTGTGCAGAATCCTTTCACCAGCCCACAACCCCCTTGATCTTGGTAATAGCTGACTGCCAATTTCCCGCGTCTCATTCATAAAGACGAGGCTCCCACACTAGCTCAGTTTAGCTCTTCAGGTGAACTTACGGGATGGTCTAAAGAGCTGGATTTAGATATTCTGTTCGTGCTCTCGTTAGATTCATCTTGCACTTCAAAGTTCAACCTGATTAGTCGGCCTGGAGCTGATCTCGTACGCTAGAATTGCGCCGCTGGATGGCACATACGGCGGCCCAGAGACAGAATACCAGACACTTATCAAACAATTCAACATACCAGATGAGTTTGTATGGGAGCGCGAAACGAGCGTCACCCACTCGTTTGGGCGCCAATCCGACGAAGATGGCCGGGACGGTACGTTCAAGCCCCATCAAACACTAGAGCCCCAGCAAAGCCCTCCGTGTACTTGACCTTACAGTGTTGGAAATGCAGTGTTGTGGATGCACTTCCTCGGCGCCGTTCCGAGCATGGATTCCTTGGACCGACAACCGGAATGGTTAAAATCTGGATTCATCCTTACCTGGTTGCCCAGAACAGCCCAAGCTCGACGACCTCTTAACTCTTCTTCAGCTCCTCCGGAGGTAACACAGATGACTTACACCGTTGGGCTGCTCCTCTTCAGCCCGCCCGTCGAAGCCCTCCAGAGGTTAGTAGAGTTTGTCAAGTCTCCCAGGTGGAGAACTGCGACGTTCGACCCCTATGTTCTGGTTGACATTGCCCTGGTTGCCTGGTATCACCGTATCGACAAGGTCGCGTGGGATGTAACAAACCTGATCCGCGCCGAGGAGGAGGATATCTTTCAGCGCGCGCGAAAGCTCAAGTCGACGGCCGAGTCTGTTGTCACGGACCTCGACCTTCATCGTATCCACACAAGCGCAAAGAACGCCATCTTCACGATCGAGGCCTTGGATGCCGCCATCAGGCTGGTGGACTCGACTTTATCAAATCATGAACTCTTTGGACAATCGCAAAGGGGCGATAGGTTATGGGAGAACACCCATCGGCTTTTGCATCACCGCCGTGAGCTGTTTCACTCGACAAAGCTGAGGACTGTTAGTTGCCAGGCAAGGATCAAAAACACTATAGACCTGGTACGTGGTGCCGATTCACTATCTCTTTTAAGATCAATAGGTACCCATGTACCTACCTCTATGCTGACTCTATGACAGGCATTCCACATCAACACCGCCCACGACAGCCAAGTCAACCTCCACAACAGCCGGAGTGTGCGGCTGATATCCATCGTCGGGCTGGTATTCATTCCCTTCACGGCCGTCACTTCCATCTTCGGCACGCAGTTCTTCGACTATGGAGAGCAGCACATGGACGTCAACCCAGACTTCTGGATCTTGTGGGTCATTGCGCTCCCACTCACTCTTGTCATCATGACTGCCTGGCGCGCCAGTGAGCACGATACCTTGCAGTGGCCGTCCTCACCTGCCCGGCTTTCCCTCGCACGCTGGCGGAAAGATCGGGGATGGAGTGAGAGGGACCGCGGGAGTGGCGCCACCTCCGGGGCGACCGAACTGCGGAATGTCGGTTTGAGGAATGTATGATGTGGGGTGGCCATTATTACGGTTTCGTGGTTTACATTCCTTGATCTGTGCTTCGAGGGTTCCTCTTTACTAGGAGGGTCCCCGAGGTGGTAACGCCGGTATGCCGCTGCGGTATGGCGCGCGAGACATTCGAACACCTCGTACTCGAATGCAACGGAGCCGCAGATAAACCTCATCCCTGGCCAGACGACGGCGCAGAGCTACTGGAGTGGCTAGATGACGTGGAGAAGGCTGCCATAGTGGTGGGGTGGGTGCTTGGGCTGGGGAGGCTGAAACGAGTTCCGGCTGGCGGTAGAGCTGGATCCACGGGGTAGCGGCAAGGCCGCAGCGGAGGTGCGGAGGTTTTCATCCAGCTTAGGCATGGTTTTTCCTACCGAGTTAATCGCTGAGGGACCGCATGTACTTGGTACCTAGCGTGATAAGAGAAATAATAATTCCTTGATCCGTGGTTATTCCGGTATCTAGGTGCCTAGATGAAACTCAACCATGAATGCTTTCCTCTTGCCTGTCACTCGACGTTGATGCGTAACATGAGTGCTGCTTATCTATTCTTCATTCAAGACCAAACCGATACCGAAGAGGCGTGCTGGGGTTGTGAATATGAGAATTACGGTGTTGAGGAAATAGAAACCAACTGAAGTATAGAAGTCTCGTCTCTTGTTTGACACTGGTTAGTTGTTATTCCCTGCGCAGCTCGCCAAGATAGGTAATGTCACCATATGGTTTGCGGCGTAGGTGGACGTTGGTTGGAATGACCAAGGTCCTTAGCATAGCCGGGGTGGTGGCCAAACCGACCCGGTCCTGCGGCGTTAATTATCAGCTTCCTGCATCCTCGCAATCCTGCTCGCTCAGTAACAGGTTGGCCTTATCGCTGGCTACAGCCTTTGAGTGTAACAGCCCAGAACGTCATCATGATCCTGCTCTTGATAACTACCATTCCTTAGAGTTGGTTTCAACATTCTGGACGAGAGACCACCGTAGGCCATCGTAGGATTTGGGCCTCAAGTATAAACTGGCCCTGTTCCCGGCGCAATTTTGGTATCTGTGCTAACATGTGAGTCGCATCAATAACCTTTTTTCCTTTCCCCTTGCGAGGAACCTTGCTACCAGACGGACGGAACGTACCCTTTTCCTCCAAGAAGGCCAATAACCATACCTAGGTATTCAGATTTATACCTCTCATATACACCTGCAGGGGCATTAGCTAACCAACGAGACAAGAACATGGCCGTACGAGATTCAGCAGATAATGCTCCCACAAACGTGCCGGCACCTGGATCAAAACGAAGGGTGGTGCCCGCCAGGCCTAAGGCGGTTCCTCAGGATGCCGAAGATCCGCCCACTATGGCCCGGTGCCCGATGCCGCCCGACTTGCTGCCGGATCTAGTCACTGGCTTGGCTGGACTTCTCGGGGCCACCACCTACGCCCTGATGGGCGGCATCGCTCTCCGGCTCCTGGGACAGACGCGGCGCACCTCGGATATCGACATTTTCGTACCCGGCGGTAGCGGGCAGTTGGCCAAGAAATTTGCCGACAGCAACAGCGTCCATTTCGGGGCGCACAAGGCCAGGAGGAGCAGGGCCATAATCTGGTACAGGGGGCTGGACGGGCACAGGTACAGAGTCTACTTCTGGGAGCCGCAACAGATCGGCCATCCGTTCCCGCCCTCGGCTGTTGGCATAATCATGATCAGCGGCGTTCGCGTCCTGAAGCCGGTGCTGTTGCTCGACCACAAGTGCAAGTGTTGGACAGAGCACGCAGAATGCGGGGACCAGGCCATGGTCAAGAGGGATGGTGGGGACATAATGTTTCTGCTTGGCTACATGGGCAACAGGAGGCTATGCGCGACACAGCGGGAGGTCCCCAATGCTACGCCGGAGTTCTTTGGCAAGTTTTTGGCTTTTAAGCGGGAATCGGAGGCGATGTTCTGCACAGTCGCACTCCTGAAGCCGAGGGAGACGACGGTGACACGGGGCTCTCAGCAACGCACTACCGATACTACTGCGCGGGGTTCTTCAGTCCCGTAGAAGTGGCCGCTGGAGATGATGGAAATACTCGGTAGACAAGGCAGCGTGCTGGCTCTTGATATTTCCAATTATAGGTTTACTTTGGCGGCGTTGTTCCCGAACTTCTCCTCCGCTCGAGACCACACTGGAAATATCTTGTGTGCTAAATGGGCGAGCCTCGTGAGAGATGGTACCATTACATTTTACACTCTGCAATAGCGCCTACTAGTGCGATGTGGTTTACCGGTTCCGACCCCCTTCGTTCTGACCCTCTCCTTTCCGACCCTCTCCGCTCCGAACCTCTCCGTTCGTACAGCGTTGCGCTCCCAAAGCTCGTTTGGCTCGCTTGCAACGACGGGTTGAGCCATATAAGGTCCTGGCCCGCCCGCGCCTCGTCCTCCGTCGCAAACTGGCCGTGTGTGGGCTGCGGTCCCCACATCTGTGATCAGAGACATACATAACATCAGCACTCAAAACCCCTGCAAGCAAGAACCAACACGGCAACATGAACTCACCGGATAATGGTACGCAATCGGCGGATTCCGCGGAACCGGCGACGAAGTAGTCTGGCGGACCTCCTCTCTCGCTCCCACCTTCTCCTTCAAGGGCGGAACCCCGTCCGCCTCCTCCCCCACCACAACCACCGTCCCGAGCTGCGACACCTCCTGCCCGTCACGCCCCTCAACCCCCTTCACCAACCCCCATAACCCCGCCAACCTCACCTTGCCAGCCCTTCCCTGAATCCCGCGGGCCTCCTCCGCTTGGATGTCCCCCTCCCCAGTCAAATTCCCTCCCTCAACCACCCCCCGCCCGCCAAGCAGCGAGCGTGAGAAAGTCCCCAACCCTACCGCCAGAAGGGCACTGCTCGCCTGCAGCGCCAGCCAGAAGGCAGTCTGGGGTAGGTCGGTGCCGGTGGAGGCTTTGCTGGCGCGGACAGCGGAAAACGAAGCGGTTGTGAGGGCAAGGGTGGTGATGAGAGCTGTTGTGATGGCAGAGCTGGGTGGTTTGGGGGGGGTAAGAATGGGTGAGGTGCTAGGTTCGGGGGTAAGGTTGTTGTTGCTGTTGGGGAGGGGGGTTGGTTGTTTTTGGAAGGGCGAGGAGGATGGGGATGGTGGTGACTGTTTTGGGTTGGTTGGGTTGGGATTAGCTTTGCGGGAGGAAAGCGGTTGGGGTGGGGAAAGGGGTGAAAGGGGGTAAAGGGGGAGCGTACTCAGGACGATGGTTAATATGTCAAGGGCCGTGGTAAGGCCGGTAACGGAGGCGCGAACCACGGCATCGGAGTCTGCAAAGCATGCTATAAAATGGTTAGCATCCAGTCCGGAAGGGGCCCGGAGTTAAACCTACAGGATCCGGACCCGACGTTGGGGCAGAGAATGAACGGCTCCACGACGCAGAGAAGCCATGATATTGCCGTTAGAGCAACCAGAGACCAATAATACAACCGAATACTGCGCGTATCCCCGATCCGTTGCCTGAAGAAGGCCAGAAAAGAAAATTTAGCCAAAGATATTGCTGTCCAGGCGATGACGAGATAGGAGCGGTATCCTTGAACCGCGTCGATTAGGTCGGCTATGCTTTGAGAGCCCAGGTGAAGCGTGATGGGTTGGTCCAAATGGATGGCCGAGGACAGGTAAAGGTTGTCGCAGATGTTATAGAGGAGACCAGTCCCCCCTGACAAAAGGATGGCTGCTGCGAAAACGAGATAGTCGTCCAAGGTGAGAGGTTGTCTTGCGCGGAGGCGGAATCCTGCCCTTACCAGAACGGAGAGGATTGCTAGGGCGAAGAAGACGGCCACTGCGGCCTGTCCACCGCGAGTTAGGCATGTGACACTGAGCCTCTTTGGGAATAATGCACCCACCTTGAATGCCATCTTCTTGATGCCGGCCAAGCCATCGATCAGATCATCGACTGGTATTCCCTGTGGTCCTCCAGATGGATCCATGATACCTCAAAGGTGGAAATGTAAAAACCCATTGCCCACAAGGCTGTTGCAAGGGTTGCGAAAGTATAAGTATGCCAGCTTTTGACCTCGGCCATGGTCAGCGAATACCACTCAAGGCACTTCAACCCTGATCGTCCAAACTTAGGAATTACCAATCGTCTCTGTGCGACTCTGCAGTGGGACGGTGAGATGCGGCGCAGCCCTACCACCTCCCTCCCTCGAAACGTCCGATATTGCGGCGTAGTCAGCCCGCCTCTTTCGTTTCACCACGCGCGCTTGGGCCGATGTGGTGCCACCTCTGTGCCGCATCGCCTAGACCCAATGCCGTTCTAATTCCGCTCCGTCCCCGGCTCGTCCGGATCTACAAGTATGTGCGCCGCGGTATGGCCGACCATTTGTAGTACTGAGCCGCTCGCCACCGAAGACCAGGTATTCGCGAGGGCAACATCGGCACATTCTCTAATCCGGGTCTGCGGCGGTAAGTGTTGCAGATTCGAGATCTGAAGTCTGAACAATGCAAAGAGTTACGGCTACGTTCCCCGCGCGGCGCATGGCATTGAACGCCGCCGCCAACATCAACAATGGGGTTTGTGCCGCTCAAACCTAACACAGCCCCAAAAGTAACAAGGCAGCTAGGAAATATAAACTCTCTGGTTGCAATTCCAAGTAGACTTACCCGCCGTCCTGTTGACATTGACTCAGAGTTGTGAAACAACTCGTAAAGGCAAACGACAAAACCCAGATCTCGAGTCGCCATGGACACCCATACTGTTCACGACAGTATGAACACTAGACCAGGACGGCAAGAATTCTTCAAAAATGGGTTCAATCTGAGAGACAGCAGGTCCACAGCCCGACTGGTTTGCCTATTATTTCCCTTTCCCTTTCTTATTCACTACTTCATCCAGTTGGGCATCTTTCACTGGAACCATAACCATCCCAGGAAAGCAGGCCCCAACGACCACATGGCGCCAAATGCATGGCCGGATCGAGCCGCAAAATAATCCCTTGTCTTCATTTTATTGTCATTCCGTTCCAAGCTCTTGTTTATTTCATTTCGCTCCCTTCGGTTTTACCTTTAACCTCCGTGGCCTGGATCTATGCCGCTCTGTTGTTCATTCCAGTACCGCTTGCTTCGTTGATGGGTATGTGTCTATCTAGTGGGGGAGGCCTAGAGAGGCAGCGTCGGCGGCTGGACTAATGCGATGGATCGAGAACGAGGACGAATAATGCTAGCGTGGGGAGGGCCGGTTGGTGCAAGGAAAATGGATTATTATAAGCCTAGGGCCTGGAAGATTGGGAGCAGCTGGTCAAGGTCTAGGTAGCGAACTGCCTTACCTAGGTACCGGTGGACACCCTTGAAACGGCAACCTCGAAACTACAACCAGGCCTTCCGGTTCGATATCTGCTGAAAAGAGACCGCCATCCAGAGGATGAGACGCAATAAAGCTATTAACTACCAGAACCAAACGGCAATTAGCCAATATGTAAATTCCGGTGTCCGTCGATGTCTTTATAAAATTATCGACTCAAAGTATGTGCAGCTAAACAAGTATGTACTGAGGAGCCCATCCCCCACTCACCCCCAACCCCATCTCACCCCCTCATTCACACTCAACAGTTCGTGGTGAGCCCCGAAACCTTACAAAAAGTCCCATCCGGCCCGCTCCCAATCTTGGGCGGCTCCTTGCCGCTATTATTCCCCGTAAAGCGATCACAGCTCTTGCCATCATCCTGGCAGCTGTTGGTGACGGTGCAGGTGTCGCCGTAGTTGGTGTTGATGCCGCACAGGACGCCGCCGTCGACGGCCACCACGCCGTCCAGCACCGCGTGCCGCGCCCCGCCGTTGTTGCTGCAGTTGCCGCAGCTGCGCAGCAGCTTGCCGTAGTCGTTGGCGTAGAAGTTCTTGATGTTGACCGTTCCGAAGCCGTTGAATTGCACGATCTTGTCGGACGCGTGGAAGGCGCCGCCGCCGATGACGTTGGAGGTGCCGCTGGATTGTTTGAGCGTGCTGGAGGGGGTGGTTAGTGGTTACGTGTAGTGGGGGGGTGCGGTTAAGGCGGGGGGAGGTGGGATGGTGGTGGACTTACATGGCGTCTTCGCAGACGTCTTCGAACCAGACGTTGATCAGGGTGCAGGTGCCCTTGCAGTGAACACCCTCAGCTTGGTTGGGACCAATGATGACCTAAAACATGGTTAGTTCTGTGCTCGATTCCTCTCGACATTATTCGATACGTACGTTGGAAAGAGTGGCACCGTCCTGGAGGACGAACATGGCCTCGGCCTCACCCGTCTCCTCCTGCTCCGCGCAGACCTTGGCTGGTGGCTGTCAGTTTCATATCTAAGTCAACTTCGCTTACGAGACACATACGCGAACGATCAAAGTTCTTCATGCCGCCGTCGTAAGTCTGCCCGGCAGCAACGGTGATGGGCTTTGACGTGGCCGTGGCACCGGAGCTCTTGGGCAGGGTGGTGGTGACGCCGCCGAATGTTTGAGTGGCCTTGGCCGTCGTGGTCACCAGCGTGGTCGGCTTCCCAGAGGCCGAGGTGGGTGCCGGGCCGCTGCCGCCGGTGAAGTAGCACGAGCACTCCTTGGAGATCTGGCTCGGCTTGTTTCCGCAGTTGGAAGCCCAGGAGGGAAGGCCCGTGGTGGCTGTCACGGCGCTTTGGGTGAAGGTAGCGCAGAAGGCGGACGCGGTCGCCTGGTTGGCGCTGATGTAACTGGCGCAGGCATTGGTGTTGGGGTTCAGACACCCGAGGGCGACCGGCAAGAAGCCGAGAGCGGCGTAGCGGTGCATCTTTGAGCTTAAGCTGGGTGGCAGTGAACTTTGGGTTTGGCTGGTTCCTGAAGCTCGAAGTTGAATCTTGGAGATGGCTCTCGGTTTCCTTTTATCACTGATCGTCGGGCTACCGGGGTCTTGGGAACCCAGCCTAGATCCACAAGACGGCTGTTTCCGTCTTTGTATCTCGGTAGCCATCGTGTTCGCAGACGACGTGAAATCCCCCCTTTTCTCCACCACTCATAACCCAGTGTTTCATATCTCCGAGCTCTGGAAGCAAGACTTCCGTCAATACCGGGAGTCGAAGAAGGGGTAAATGACCCGCCAGGACAAAACAGAAAGCTGTTCAGCTCCGTTTCCTGCGCTCCTTGACTATTTGTGAGAACTCTTGCTTGTGGTTTGTGGAAACGACTTGGGGAGTATCACTTGCACCCCAACCCCAAGCCACGGACTGTCTTCCTCCTCAACCCTGCTCAGTTAGTGACCTTACCATTGACAGATTTAGATATTTAGCGAAGTGGAGCTCCTCGTGGTCCTCAGGCCTGTGCCCCAGCCCAGAGTTGCAACACCATGGCCGAAACTGGTATGTGGGCCGATCTGATGGGCGGAGAATCAACCAAGATCTGAAATGCCACCAATCAAGCGACTCAAACTCTCGCAAACATGCGGCGCCTGGGCGAAGAGAGACGCGCCGTTGGGCAACCGACTGAAACGGAGCTAGCAAGGCTTGCTCGGACGCGCCCCTATTAATTTGTGGTGATCAAGGCTTCTTTAACTACTTCTTATTTAAACAGACTTTAGTCAAGATTCCGAGCGGGCGGAGGCAGGTTCGGACGAAACAGTGAGAAATATCTCTACTAGTGTTGTACAAACTATGATACATGGATACATGGCGATAGTGTTAATCAGTCGGTAGTTCAAGTTTTGGCAGTAATATCAATTTAATATGAAATCTGCAAGCAAGTTACGAATTGGTTAACAGGGCGCAAACTACTAATGTTTCCAGTTGTTAGCGAACGATGTGCGAGCAGAATTGACGCGTGACATGGCTAATCCTCCATCTATCTCATAGGCGGCAGGCCACCTCGGAAGGTTAATCTCCTTCCGATCGGTGGTAGCCGGGGTTTGGGGATTTCCTGCCGTGGTGATGACTCCTCTGACGATGACTCCTCTGATGATGACTCCTCTGATGGTGACTTCTCTGATGATGATTTCTCTGATGATGATTCCTCCGACGAAACCCCGTCTTTGGCGTTTAGGTACGCCGGCATTACCTCCTTGATAAAGGCAAATGCCACTTCGCCGTCGTCCTTGAGGAGCTCCTGAAACTGAGCATCTTTCCAGAGAAGCTTCGCGTGGTAAGCGCTGTACATCATCACAAACGACTGCAGCGCTTCGGGTGAGGGCTTATCGTAGCAGTATCGCACCAAGGCGACAAAATCTGCGAGTCTTTGGCCGTGAAACTCCATATCGGTCGTGAGTGCGATCAGTAAATGCCCGAGCTTCTCTCGAGAAAGGTCCATGAGACGCGAGATGCCGTAATAGTCAGCAAAGACATACATCTTGGCATGGCAGAGGAAGATTTGGCTGAAGTCCTTCTCCAGGTCCACGCTGGCCTCAAGCATGCCTTTCTTGAACGGGTTTGCGACCCTAATAAACCGGTCCCAAAGACGTCTCCTCTCGCGTTGTCGGGTATTATCTTGCCGGTTGTTTTCCTTGTACCGGGACATCCTTCGCGCTTTCACCTCCCCCCGACCCGTCTTTTCCAAACGTGGTATCTTGGGCGCCTCTGGCCGTTGTGTCTCGGTTTCTGGTCGTCCTCTCTTGAGACCCGTAACTAGTTCCGGTTCTTGTACCTCAGCGACCGACTTCGGCGCATGTTCAGCATCAACACGAGCGAACTCCAGACCATCGTCGCTCGCGTCGTAGTCCCCGGGGTATAATATTGGATGGATCGCGTAAAGATGTTTTCATCGGCCCAATTCAACGTGGCAGATGCATTCCGGGTCTCATTGAAGTCGCCGTCGACTAGTTTTCGGAGAGCGGGCGATTGATGTGCGATTAGGGCCGAGCTGGCCGTGAACTCGCGCTTATCCGGGCCCACCACAAATCGGAAGGGTCTGTAGGACGCAATACTAGTAGAACAGGGGGTTGTTAGTAGGGGTAATCTCGGAAATTGCTGCTGTGGTTCGGTGCGAGTACTTAATTACGTTAGCCACGAAGGCCACTCCTCTTGGACCTTTTTCTCCATGACGCCTTCTTCCTCGGTGGTATCGCCGTGGGCGGGCTTTGATGTTCCCACCGTGTAATTGCGTGCCACTCGGTAATGTTATGTAGCTGCAACTGCAAAATTGCTTGCTGTGATCCTGGATGAGGGAGGTAGGAGGTAGTGCGGACTGTGCGGTTAGTTCCCAACATTTCATTTTTGGTCTCGCAGCAGATAATGCGATAATAAATACCGGGGAGTTGCCGCGATTCACCCTCTAAGTTCCATAAACAGTGCGCGGCGCCGCAACTCGACACCAAGGTTCTAGTCTGCCGTACAAGCAGATGGAGCTGATGAACAGCTGGCATTGTTCCAGGAGCTTAGTAATGTTCCCTATCTACCCTGCTAGGTGACGAACAGAGGCAACCAACACATGCTATGTGTCCTTCGAGTGACAGGCCCATTCAACTCATGGGTCTCGCCCGGTAGTAATGTTCCCTCTTGAATAAACACAGGACAGAACAAAACAACCCAGAAGAGCGCGTATTGAGGGGCACATCCGAGTCATATGGGACATCTGACCATTCATTGGCTTGCCATTATATCGGTAAGCGCCTCTGCACATACCTACTTGATGCGGTCAAGATGCTAAAGGTAGCTTGAAAATGCAAACGAAACTCCCCCTTCAAGCATTAGCTCCCAGTCCTGCCATCCTCCCAGAAGAGTCCAAGAAACTCGCAACCTCAATCCAACCTCTCCACCAATAACCCAACCAGAGAAGCGCCGAGTTCCGCGTGCGTCGCCAGCAACTTCTGAAAATCACTGTTCTTCCACAGCCTTTCCGCATTGCAGGCAACATAGCGCAAAATCAGGGATGTCAGCTGATCCGGCG
Organism: Chaetomium globosum CBS 148.51; assembly: GCF_000143365.1. Lineage (NCBI taxonomy): Eukaryota > Fungi > Ascomycota > Sordariomycetes > Sordariales > Chaetomiaceae > Chaetomium > Chaetomium globosum. Next base: position 541,313 of record NT_165981.1, read on the forward strand.
CAGGGTCACTACTATTATAACAAAACTGCAACAACGCCACCACATCCTGCACCCGCTCCTCAACCCCCCTGTTCCCATTGTACGTCTTGAGATCAAGCGCAATGAGCGTCTTCCCCAGGCTAAACAACGACAAACCCATCAGCCGATCGATGCCATAACAATCCGCAAACAGATACAGCCGGGTATAGCGGATCAGCATATCCGCGACATCATCACCCGGCTCGATCAGGACCTCCTCAAACGGCGGCAGGTAGCCCTTCGGGCGGGCGGCAGCCACGGCCGTCTTGAAGGCCGCCCACGGATCGGGCTTGCGGCGGCGCCCCGGCCCGTGGGCCACGAAGCGGGCGGGGCGGGCGTCGTAGCCGGCGCTCCAGCTGCCGCCGCCGTCGTCGTCGTAGTCCCTGGCGCAGTCCTTGAGGACCACGTCCGCGAGGCGGTCCCGCTGGTGCGCCGTGCCGGCGACTTCGAAGGCGCCCGTGTAGGCGTACTGGATGAAGGTGATGAAGGTGTCCTCGTCGACGTCGGGCAGCGAGGCGTGCCGCTCGCCGGCCTCTTTGAAGTTGGTGTTGTTGACGAAGGTGTTGAGGACCGGGGACTGGGCTTCCACGACTGCGGAGTGCATGGTGAATTCGCGTTGCCGCGGCCCGATGGAGAAGCGGTAGGGTTGGGAGGAGGCGATTCTGGGGGTTTTTTGTTAGGGGCGAGTCTCACGTGCTTCCTGTCGGATCGACAGCAAAATGATAGGTGCACTGTCTGGAGGTTGTGCTTACTTTTCCCACGGGATTGGTTGTTCCATGTTGCTGATGTGGTTGGAGGACTGGATGGTACTGTACCCCTGTGCAGTTGGGAGAATCTCGAGATTGTGATTTGAGAATAAGATTTAAATTTTGAATCGTTGTAAATGACGTCCAGATGACGTTGAGGGGAGGAGGGGAAGCTCAGGTATTACGAAGCTGACAAACGGGGGCGAAGTTAGGTCACCAATTGGGTGCCCTGCATGAGAGCCCAACCAACTTTGCACGGCATGAGGGCAATGAAGGACGGTCTTGAACTCGGTTTCATAATTCAGCCCTCTTGATGCGGGGGACGGCAACCTGCGGCGAATGGGAATCGAAGTTGCGGCAAACTCGGACTCATCTGAATCAAAACAACCACGCTCTTGTATCTTTCTGGTGCATTGGTATGTCCCTTAAATCACCACTTTCTGGGAATGGTTTGAAGCGTGCATAAGACTCGGGCCGCCTTCTTGTTGTCCAAGCAAGCACTTGCATGGGCACCGGGCCAAGTCTTGTCTCCCTGCCCCCGTTTCCGGCGAGTTGATGGTAAACACGAGACCCCTTAAATGTAATGCACCTTGGGATTTCCAGATCCAGGGTTGAAAAAAGTGAACCACGGTTAAGATTCGGTTTGCATTGCATGAGATCGCAATCAGGGCTAAGCTATCATTGGGCATCTAAGGGGAAATATGAATTCGATGGAAGTAGAATGAATGTCCCGAATGCACGATACATGTATTTGACTGACTCGAACATACCGAAATGACTCCTATCGTTGCACGCGGCCAACCACCTCACTTATCACGTCGTCATTCGAAATGCGCCACGGGTCAAACACTTGATTGAATGAATCATCAGGGAGACCCCAGTTCCCACTCTGTACACAGGGATTCCATGCTGTCAAAGGCCTTGCGTGCTCATCGACACCAACAATGGCACCGGCGCCCGGCTCGGGTGCTGCTCCGTTGGTGAGATGGGAAGGATCGAGGTAAATAGGCTCGCCCTGCTGGTAACCTCCCGCCCACTGGGCAGCTGAGGACGGCCCTGGTAGGTCGATCCCAGGGATACCAAGACCGTCAGTGTTGAAAGTGGAAGCTGGGCCGTTCTGCGGAGCTAGTGCATCGCACTGGTTGAGCGAGATTATTGGGCTTTCTCCAGACCCGGATGAACGGTTGGAGCAGGCAGAGGTCGGACCCAGAGTATCAATATTGGTGTTTGCACACCCTGAAACAACGGTGTCCTCTCCTATGGTCGGCATGGGCCACCAAGGGTTTGGCTCGGGTTGGGGGTTCCACTCGTGGGGGGCCAACTGCGCCACGGTGTCGTGAGCCCAAGTTAAACTGGGAGCAGCGGATGTTTGATGGTTGGCTACCGCTGAGACACCAGCATCCGAGGACAAGGTTCTGTCAAAGTCTTGTCGGGCCATCGCAAAGTCGGCGTCACGGCGCTCCCAGGACGCACGATCTTGAAGCTTCAATGTTATGAACTGCGCCATTACTGCCGTCCGTTGGATTGCCTCCGGCTCGCCCCATCTGAGTTGCGGGTTGTAAAGAGCCTGGCAGCGAATATTGTCGAAAACTTCCTTCCCCACCGAGCAGGCCCAGCTGTTCAGAAAGTTTCGAAATTCTTCTTCTTGGCGAAGCATGTATATGCTCTCGGGAAGTGGTTCGTTCGGAAACAGTGTACGGAAGAGAAACTCCCACTTTTGATGGTCTAGCATCTTCTTGCCGCCGAAATGGGCGCTGATGGTGTCCCTTTGTCGTTCGCTCATGATGCAGCCGTCAGGGTGGCTTCTCGGGGGGTTTCCACAGCCTTTGAGAACGTGAAGCCGTACCAAATCGACATCATCATACACACCGCAGCATCGAGGGCAGGTGATTGCGAAGTGTTTCTTGAGTAGATGGGTCTTCACATCAGTGATGTTCCGAAAGCCAGTCCCGCACTCGTAGACGTAGTACTGTAGCCTCCACTTTTGATAGGGGCATGCATACCACCGCTTCCGTGCGTTTGGCATTGATGAGCCTGCCGCTGGAGCCAAATCATCTTCGCCGTCGTCGTCATCGTCGTCCCCATCTCCGCATCCTTGGCCGATTCTGCGTCGACCGCCTGCAAATCCTCTTTTGTTGTAGGGCCGACTGACCTCTCGAGCGGGAGGGCGCTGCCCTGCTTGATCGGCGGGACCCTTCCCTTTTCGTCGGCTGGCTGATCTTTGTGGGGGATGCGACCTCCAGTAAGCCTCCAGTTGTTCCAGAAGATAGGCACGTGTCTCCTCGATTTCTTTCTGGATTTGCCCTCGCTCAAACGCTGCTTTCCTGAGGCCCTCCGAATCCCATGACTTGCACGTCACTTCGTCCGCTGACTTGCATGTCCTGGCGTGTGTTGTAATGGTGGCAGACCGCTCCGCGCTGTCCCCAAAAGTGGCATCACAGAGCTCACTAGATCGGATGTGTGCCTGGGCGGTGTTCAAGGGATCACCAGCGAAGAGGACGGCTCCACCCCTCCACGAAAACTCGTACTGCCATGAAAGAGGACATGAAGTTGGTAAACGAGGACCCGACGCCTCTGGATGTTCATCAATTTTGAAAGGTAGGGTGCGAACGGCATCGTCGTAAGCGATAAAATTCTTGAACGCGAGAAGGGGTCGCGGCGGTTGGGCGGCCCAGCGAGACCGCGTACCTGCTGTGAATGTGGAGAAGGTTTCACCGCAGGAAGATGGGGTCGCTTCCGAAGGGGCATTCGTGGGTGCCTCATAGTTGGCCATCGGTACAATTTCAGTCGCGGGGACAGCAGGCCTAGATGATGCGTCGTCGTCCAAACTAACTGGGTCATTGTTTTGAATGGATGGTGGAACCTGTGACCGAGTCAGGACTCAGCATAATCGATGTCAATGGCGCCAGTACCTAACTTACCGTCGTAGCCTGCTTGCGGACCGTGTGAGAGGTGGCATTGTAGGGGTCCGGCTCCTCCGCTGAAGGTTTGGGGCGAAAGGGTAACATGGTTGAGTACCTCTGCGTCGTCAACAGCGTCGGTTGTGGCGTTGAGAAAGAATTAAGCTTGGGTGTTGCCAGTGATCCGTGACGCCTCGAGTTTTGTGTTTCGATCCAAGGTGAGGAGCTTGTAAACCTTTTATTTCAAAATCAAGGCCGCAAAGGCCGTTTGCCTGAAAGTAATGATGGTGAAAATGTAACTTCATGTTTCAAAGGTTTTCAAACAACTCGAAAATGGCTGGAGTCAAGAGCAACGTGCTGTGGCGCGTCATTGGCTCGGATTCCAGGTTTTCAAATTTGGAACGATCTAGAGGAGCGCCAGCCCAGCGTTTTCAATTCCGGCGAAAATGGCTAACCGAAAATGGCTTTAGCCTTCTGCAGGCTGCGCCTAGGAATGCTGTTGGTAATGCTGTACAACACGAGCTTCGTGTGGGTCAAGCCGTCGGCGCCCAACGGTTGGCGACAGTGCCCTGACATGGCTCACCCCTTGAGTGGCCAAGGTCGGTTGGATCACCCGGACGCCCAGCTGGCATGGAATTCAGCTGCTGCGCCTTGCAATATGCCAAGAGGAATATGGTGGGCGAGGAACGCGTTTGGTTGGCGAGGAACAAGATTTGTAACGCGTTGGTAGAACTTAAGAAGTTCTGGTCACAAGGCGATGTGAGGATCACAGCACCAGGCGGTGTAAACGGCAAATGGAGTTGTGAAACGGAATAGTAAATTGTACCGGGCGTGTGCATCTTTACCAAGGTACCTACCTACCTAGGTGAGTAACATTTCGATTCTTACATAATGTCTTCAAACCTGTAGCCCAAGTTCTGCTGAGTCGATAGTTCTTGTTGAATAACGTGGTTATGCATGGTTTGTGTAAGGGTGCTTGCATTAATCAGAGCTT
>NT_165981.1:546215-560692 GCF_000143365.1 Chaetomium globosum CBS 148.51
GCTGGGAAATAACCTGGCCTTGGGGCACGAGGCCGGGAGCTTGGGAGTTCTACCACGCTGGGTTCTTGGAGAAATGCCAATTACTGACGTGCATGATGCAGTAATGTGATTAGGTAGCAATGGAGCACAACTTGATTGTGTAGCTCACTCTGAAGCCAGTCACCCGGCTAGCCAAGTACCTAGAAGGTGCATCACTGTGTGACGAACCTACTTCAGGACCCTGTCCTGTTAGGGTTCAGCTTCGTGTCGAAGGTAGTCTCTCAAGGGTGCTTAGGTTCGGTGCAGCCAAAGGGTGCACAACAAAGGCTTGTCTCAACAGTAGGCTCTCGTGCTTGTAGCGAACTGTAGTTGTGATTGCTAACTGGAGAACTCCTAGAGCTCTCCAGGATGAGTGTCTATATACTTGTCTGATTCCTGAGTGCTCAGTGTGCTCAGTCCGGATGAGAAGCTCAGTGGGCACTGAGCTCACTGATCTTCTTATTCCTACTAACCGAAGCACTCTCCTCGTATCCTGATTGGCGTGAGGCCTCGGTGCCCAGTGTGCTCAGTCTGTTCAGCCTGGACTTAGCGTACTGAGCTCACTGATCACGGATGGATGGATGGAATTTATTTCGCCCGGAGGCACTGGGCCTATAGGGCCTTAGCACGCTAGCTACATCCGGATCAGATCGTTTTGCGTTTAACTCGTACAAGCCCCCTACTTCTTCCCTCTTTCTCGCTGCACCATTTACCTCTTGCCTTGGTTGTTGTTAGCAGATCAGCTTGGAGGCTACTTTCTCCAAGTGTTCAGCGTCCTATCTTCAGCAGCTAAAGCGGGACCTGCTGGTTAAGGCTCGTGGTTGAGGCTCGTGGTGTTGAGTGTCGGCTTCTTCTACTGTGACTGGTTTAGACTCTCCTCTTCATTCAGCTCCAGCCTTCCTGTTGCCATTGCGTATTTGATCGTCGCCCGGACTGCCTTCATATCTGGTGACCAATGCCTTGTATCTGATGGCGCTTTCCCTCCCAGATAGAACGAGAGGCTTCCTCGTCTTGCCACTGTGCATTGCAGCATGTCTTCCCTCAGAGCTGTCCATCTCACGCATCGGAAAAGAAAGTGTTCCACTGATTCCCTCGCTTGTCCACAGGCACAAAGGTCTGACTCGACCGCCCCAATCCTGCTCAAAAAACCGTTCAGTCTCGCCATTCCGGTTCGGAGCTGCGCCAATACGCAGGCCTCCCTTCGCTTCAGCTTGTCATAGAGATGGCGCGTGTGCTTGCCTGGTAGTGCTGCGTCCATGGCCTTTGAGAACTTGCCCACGCTTACAGGTAGAACTCTTGTCGCCCGTTGTCTTTCCATTGCCAGCCTCATCGCGGTAGACTTGGCCTGGGGTATTTGGGAGTCGGGTGTGCGTCCTTGCTTCGACGCTCTCTGGGCTGCTGCCTTGGCATCTGACCCCAGCGCGAAGTCAATCTCCGCTGGTATCCACAGAAAGTTGACCGAGTTCCCTCTTTGTCGGTGCAGCCTGGCCAAGTCGTAGATTTGCCGTATGATGCTTTGGCCGGATTGCTGCCGCGGCTGTCCAACTGCTGCCAGCGCTGACTGGTTCCTAGTGATCACGGTGATGTGCCTGTGGCAGATGCTAGCCGGTAACTTCTCCAGGGCCATTGCGATGGCTGCTAGCTCTGCTGTATATGGGTTCTGCTCTTCCCTTGTCCCAAGAACAACAGCATAGTTTGTCACAGTCTCGCTAGTTCTGTTGAAGAGAGTATCCCGTGCAAGGCCGCCCATGCCAACAATGCCCTTCTTTACGGATGAGCTGGTTGCGATCACGATTCCCGAAATTTTGTTGACCATCTCGGCCGCCTTCCCTCGATCGGCTTCGAGCGTCGGTCGTAGGCGAGGTACCCAGGGCGGGACGGCGTATTCCTGGATTGTCTCCATCCGGTCAACTCGTACTCCTTCGGCCACACGGGCAATTTTCTGCAGCGGAGATACGAATCGTACGGTGGTCCGGACTTTCTTCATGGCAAGGGGATGCGTTCCGGGCAGCGTGTGGATGTTGATCCACAGACTTGCTGCCGCCTGGGCGTGTCGTTCTCGTACGGGGTAGATGCTCGCTTCAGCTTCCACCACGGCTGTTGCCGCGGTTCGAAAGGCTCCCGTGATGGCCAGGGCCCCGATTTTCTGCGCCCTGTTCAGCCAGCTCAGTGCCTTTTCCCCGCACGCATGCATCCAGACATTGGCAGCGTAGTCCATGACCGGGGCTACTGTCGCAACAAATAGCTGTCTCGCTGTCCGCGGGGAAAGCATCTTCAGCCTCTCCAGGGCCAGAGCGGCTGCGAGGCCCTTAGCTGCCGTCCTAGCAATGTGCTGCTTGTAGCGGAGTTCGCGATCCATCACGACACCTAGGATTTTCGCACTTTCCTTCGGTTTGACCACTTCGCCTTTGACCGAGAACGGTTGTTCTGAAAATCGCTCCATGTTCCTCGTGAAGTGTATGATGGCTGTCTTTTCGCCTTCAAACTGCGCACCGCTCCGTTTCTCCCAGTCAAGGGCTTTGTCGATGATAGCTTGGATTCCAGTGCGGTTCGACTCCGCTGACGGGCCCGTTACCCAGGCAGTGTAGTCGTCCACGAAGGCAATTGCGCCTCCGTTTGCGTCAATCTTGTGCTGCACTAGGTCGGCGTTGAAGAAGAGGAATAACACTGGAGACAGCGGCGATCCTTGCGGAAGACCCGCTTGGGGCAGCTCTTGCCGTCCAGATGTGAACCCGTTTACGGCAATGGTCGCTGTGCGCTTGGAGCAGAAGGCGTCGATCCACTTGACCAGGGATTCAGGTATCCCTCTTGCCTTGAGCCTCTGGAGAAGCCTGTCTTTGAAGACCCCATTGTATGCGCCCTTGACATCGAAGCTGATCAGACTGAGCACTTTCCTAGCTCTCCATGCTTTGTAGATGTGTTCCTGAAGCAGAAGGAGAGCCTGTTCGGTCGAGCGTCTCTTCCTGGCTCCGAAGTGGTTGGCGGGTAGAAGGCCGCACGTCTCCACAGCATGGGATAAACGCTCCGCAATGACTGCCTCCAGTATCTTACCCAGCGTGGAGAGCAGCGAGATGGGTCTCCAGGACTTGGCTAGAGTGTATTCGCTCTTCCCTGGCTTCTTCAATGGGATGATCTTGGCATTCCTCCACTGGCTGGGGATGTCGCCGTCTCGAAGCGACGTCCGGAATAAATGGAGCACCCTGTCTTTGACCACTGGCCAGAGCTGTCTCCATACCATTGCCGGTAGACCGTCTTCCCCGGGCGCCTTTCCATGGCTTAGCGGACAGGACCTTTTGTTCTATCTCCTCCATTGTTAGGTCTGGCATGTGTACCGGCGCCCGTTGAGGTCGTTGGCCCTCGTCTTCGATTCTCGCTGGCAAAGGTGGGAAGAAGGCGGTGAGTAACTCCTGCGCTTGTTCTGCTTTACCCTCCGTGATGGAGCCATCGGGTCGGACGAGCGGGGGTATCTTATCGCCCATCGTGCCGCTGCCGGTTTGCAGATACTTCGTTGCTTGCCAGATGTTAGCGTCATCGGCCAGGAAGTCGTTCCAATGCGAACTCTTCTGTCTGCGGATGGCGTCGTGGTACTCTTTGGCTGCCATCCTGGCTCGTTGTTCGAGCTCTGGTGCTGTTTGCCCAATCCTACGTCGAGATCTCGCCTGGTTTCTCCAAAACGTGTATGTCTGGCGAAGCCGTGTCAGGTCTGTTGTCCACCACCGCTTGGCGTATGGTGAGGGCTTGGCTTTAGGTGTCAGGCCGTAGACCGCCTCGGTTACCGCTGCCATGAGCCTGTCCGTCTGCTGCTGGACATTGCCGTCCCAGGGGATGCGTTCGAGGTTTGCTGCCACCCTAGTCCTAATTTCCGCCCAGGGCGCGTTCTTGAAGAGGAACCTCGTCTCACTGGGACGGTCCTCCACCGTGGTGTCAAAAGCTGTCTCGATTGCTCTGTGGTCTGAGCCATGGTCGCAGGGGTGAATCGTGCATCTGAGTAGTTGGTCTGCTAGTTCTGCAGAGGCCAGTACCAGGTCGATTGTGCTCTCAATGTCGCCTGACTGCCACGTCTTCGTGCCTCTTGGGAGGAGGCTGCAGAGGGAGTGTTCGTCCATGAGGTTGATGATGCGGTCTCCCTCGCCTTGTCTCCGTGGTGAGACATCGTCCCCTCCCCAAAGCTGGTCGTGGCGGTTGAAATCGCCCGCCAGGATGATATCCGTTCTCGTCCCTGTTCCGTTTCGAAACCTCCTAATCAGTCGGTCAATTTCCCTCATTGCATCTTCCAGTGCTTCGTCACTACCACCCTCCACATACACTGACACCATCAGCACTGCCCGATCTGGGAGCCGAATGCGTGCTGCGGTGAGGTCTGCCGACGGCACTGGAATCTGCTCGACCTCTATATCGCTTCGTACCCATAGCATGCTCCGAATTGGCCACGTGGTTTCTCGTCTTGTCGTTGGTATAAGCTTCGTCCAGTTGTGATGACTCATTGGGACCGTCGTCACCGAGCCTTCGATCAGCCTGGCATATGGTTCGGAGATGGCCAGCACTGCGAAGTCCTTGAGTCCCTCGTCGTTTAGCAGACTCTGCTGCACTTCTCTCCGTTTGCGGACGTTGAGCTGAAGGATCTTAAGCGTCTTGGGCCCCATTGTTCAATCAGCGTACCCGACAGTTCTTGCTAAATGACTCGTGTGGTCCTCTGCATAGCACGCACTTCAGGACCACGGACTGACACGTCTTGTGGTGGTGACCCTGTTCCGCACACCTTCCGCATCTTTGCGGCTTTTTGCAGGCGAAGGCCTTATGGCCGATCTCCTGGCATCTGTAGCACTGGATTGGGCCTTCCCGGGGCGCGAAAACGGTCGTGTAAGCGGATTCTCCGGCGAGATGGAAGTAACGCCCGTCTAGAAGTCGCCTTGCTTCGCTGCCCTTCGTCACGTAGACAACCATCGAGCCGTAGGCCTTGCTTGTATCCTTCCTGCTGAGCCAGGCAATCTTCGCAATGTTGACGTCGTTCTCTGTCCCTAGCGCCTCTGCGGCTCCCGGCAGGATGTTTCCGTCCGCATCGAGGACCGCTGTTCGGTTGGCATTGTCTACCCTCACCGGGTACAACTGGTCTCTCAATACCCGCACTCCAGGAACACTGATCTTCACTGCCGCTTCCTTGACGAGCTGGACCTCGCCTTCGTCCCTGCAAATTACTCTGACTCGGTCCGGGTTTCGGGCCTCCTTCACAACCGCAGCGCAACGCCAGTCTCCCATGCTTTCCTGTGCCCTGGCCTCTGTCTCGATTGCCTTTCTAATGTCCGCCACCTGGACGTTTCCCTTCTCTTTCTCCTCCACCCTAGATGTATCGATCGTACAGAACAACGTGTCGGTAAAGGATGAAGGCGTCGTGTTTCGCGAGGAGAGGGTGCGCACACCGCTTGGCCTGGCCTTGATGGTGGGGTGCGGAGCGACTTCGGCGTATGAACCCTCTTGCCGCTTGGTTGGGACGAAAGCCATGGCTACCGGGTGGCGTTGAAAGGGTATCAATCTGATCCCGCGCTTGTCTCAGTTCTTCAGAAAGCTGGGTCCTGAGTGTCTGCAAGTTGGCGATGTAGTTCTTGAATCGCGTCGTGCTGCTTGCAAATCACCTCGCGTAGTTCGCCAATCGTGTTTCGCTGCTCGGTAATCATTCGGTACATTTCGTCTCGTTGTTCGTTGATCGCCTCCAGGAGCATCTGTATACCTGACTTCCCCGTCTCGATCCGGCTGTTGGCTCCATATAAAATCCCAGACGCGCGTGCTCCTCGCGTCGTAACCGCCCGCGTGGTCTCGCTCGCCGCTCTCCTCGACGTGGTAGCCACGTCCTCGAGCGATTGCATGGCTTCGCGAGCTTTCGCGCTCGGTTTCAACGCGCGGCTCGGTCGTCTCGGCGAAGGTGGTTGGTCGGCCACCTCGACCACGATTTGGGGCTGCGCCTCCGCCGCCATCTTGCAGTCCCTCGGCAGTGCCGCCCGACTTTCACAAAAGCTTCCTGGTCTCGATCGCCTCTCGCCGATGAACCTCTCCCTTATTTTTCGAATGCTCGTTCCGGTGGTGGTCTTGGTGGTCGGAAGGATTGGTCTGACTTCTGTAAGTGGGTCCCAATAAGTGGACCAGAACATGAAATAGAGAGCTTGGCTGTCATCTCGGAGCCATCCCACAATCATCGAATGGCGGTAAACGTCAATCGGAGGGTTTGATGACCGCTTAATCAGACATGTCCCTCACCGTTTTCCACCCCTTTTCACGCCTCCCGGCGGAATTACGTTGGCAAATATACCTCTTGGCAACGCAGCCCCGTTTTGTGCACCTGCGAGTTGAGTCCCTCGTTGAGCGGAACGAACATGAAGAGGACGAAGCGGGACGAAGAAGATGATGACCTCACCGACTTCGAACTCTTCGCCGCCCACCTGGCCCCCTGGAACCTGATTCTCGGATCCCTCTCTCACTTACTTTGCCCACGACTGGGCGCAACCGCATCCGACTTCGAGACGACACCCCCCGCTCAGCATGGTGCTTCCAACCCCGCAACCCAGACCCGCGCAACCCAGACGCTGCTCACCGCGTACGGCTTCAGCACCACCAAGCCGCGGCCCCAGCCCTGGCCGCCAACCCAACAACACCCCGAAATCCCGCCCCACCTGCTCTACACCCAGCCCAAAGCCGCCTGGCAAATGACGCGGCCGCTCGCGCTGTACAGCGCCGCGCCCATCCCACCCCTCCTGCACACGTGCGCCGAGTCCCGGCAGGTGCTGATGCGGCACGGCTACGAGCTGGCCTTCCGGACGCGCAGCGCGGGGCCCCGCACGTGGTTCTGCTTCCGCGACGACACGCTGTACCTGCCGCAGCTGGCCCGCGACTGGGACGACGGGGAGTGGTATGACAATACCGGCGAGGACGGCGAAAACCCCGGCCCCTGCGACCTGCACCCCGACGACCTGGTCCGCGTGCGCCGCCTCGCCTTGGAGGCCGTCTACGTCGGGGGGTACCGCTCCGACACGTCGCGCACGCTCCGCCTGTGCCCTAACGTGCGCGAGTTGTTTGCGGTGCAGGGGCGGGTGTCTCGGGAGGAGCGCAAAGAGCTCTTGTACGGGTGCAGTGCGGCTGCGCGGGAGGAGATTGAAAGGGCGGAGAACGGTGGCAACGACGATGAGCTGTGGGAATGGATCGAGTGTGATGAAGCCGATGCCGCGCCGCGCGCCTGGTGGGGGCCGGACCGGAAACAGATGACCTGTGGCGTTGGGCTGTATTGTACCGGCGAGGACGGCGAGAGTCTCTTGCGATGGAAGAGGGCGCACGGCGGCGACTCGACTGGCTACTTTGAGGGGTATGTCACGTACGTGGAGGCTAGGTTGAGACAGGAGCTCGAAGAAGTCCTCCAGGCGGAAAGGGGCGAAGTCAAGCCCTGGAATATACCGAGCGTTAAGCTAGTGATTGTTGGAACACGGGTCTCCATCAAGGCGGTGTACAAGGCCCGGGAACGGTACTGGTTGGCGCTCCAAGAAGAAGAGGAACAAGAACAAGAGCGTGGAGTCTCACCGTCGAATTGGGTAGGAAACGAGAATTACGGCCCATATTAGTTAGCGCTGGTCTTTAATACAGGGACAAGAAAGAAGCTACCTAGCGAGGCAGGTATGTAGGGAGGTACTTTACCCCTGTAGGTAAGATACCTGGTGAAATCGGAGTTCATTACTGTTTACCCCGAGTGCCGGCCCAACGCAATCTGAACCATCTGTGTTGACACCTTGGAGATTAATCTGTTGTCTTCTCTGAGTCATTCCTGTTGAAGACATGGTAATCAACCTCTAGGCAGCCGCCCCACAATTCCCACCCGGTTCGTTGGGAACATAAACGGCGACATCATGGCGCCCAAAACTCTCTGGGTCCAGGCACACCTAACATCCAACACTCCCCTTTTTCAGGACTTCCCCCATTCCAACCTTCCCTCCACTCGCCGCCATGGGATTCTCACCCCGCCAAACCCGCCTCCAAAGACGGCAATTCCTCCTCACACAAACCCCAACACCCATCGAACCCAGCCCCGCAACCAAACCACCACCACCACAAGAAACAGTCAACAACAACACCCCCCCTCCAACTGCACCTCCCCCCATCACCCCCCTCCCCACGCGCCTCACCCGGCACCCACACCAACCTCTCCCCTCAAAGACCACGCCCTCCTCCTCACCAAAACAAACCCGCCTCCCGCCTCCAACCCCCAACAACCCCCCCCCACAACCCTCCCCGCAACCCTCATCTTCGCCCACTTCCAAGCCGGCACCGCCGTCTGCATCCACCCCTCCGGCCTGCTTCTCACCTGCGCGCACTGTGTCGCCGAGACCGAGGCCGAGCTCGACTTGGCACAGTCCCACGTCCTGCTGTTTGTGTTGTCGGGGGCGGTTGTGATCGCGCGGTGTGTGGCGTGGGATGGAAAGAGGGATTTGGCGCTGTTGAGGGTTGAGGGCGCGCAGGGGGGGGCGGGGTTGGAGGGTGGGCAGGATGGGCGGTTCCCGGCCATTGAAGTAGGGGATCGGCCGCCCGCGCTCGGTGCGAGGCTGGTGTGTACAGGGCAGCCGGGGAGTGAGGATTTGGAGTGTGAGGAGGCGGGGTTGGAGACGGGGTATGAGGTGGTGTGTGTGAGTGAGGGCCGGTTTCGCGGGTATGCAGAGGGGCAGGATGTGCAGGATAATGAGGAGATTGGGGCGCTGATGCATACGTGTTGGACGTATTGGGGTCATAGCGGCGCGCCTTTGGTGGAAATTGGGAAGACGGCGCGGATGGGGGGAATGTTGGTCGGTTTGCATAGTTCGTGGGATGAGGAGACGGGGATGAGGAGGGGGGTGGGGGTTGAGGCGATTCGAGAGTTTTTGAAAGGGAGGGTGCCTGGCCTGGAGTGAGGCTATACTAGGATCTGGAAGCGTGTTATATTATGTCCAGGGCATACCGTAAGGTTCCCGCCCACTGCCTTGGTGAAACTCCCATTAGTTAACCGAAAGGTAATACTTGAGGTGTTTGCAAATCAGCATTCGTCTCTTTGCTAATATGCCTCCAGGTATCTTCCCGGGGACAACATACGCTCCGATAACGAGTCGGGATGCACAATAGGTACCTATTTGTTGAGAACTTGAGGGTGGTGTGTAATACGCAATACAACACAGAGTAAAGAAGTGCTACTGCTCTCGAGGCCTACATGTGCTTTCTCACTCAGGTTGCGGTTGGTACCGGCCCCGTTTCTTTCACAAGCTGCACCATATCTACAATCCTTTGGCAACGTAAGGATAGTGAAAGTGTAGTTACGAAAGAAGCGGGAGGTCCCTAGTATCTATCTAAACCTTTGAGCAAGGATGCACTTTAGCCCCTTGGAATCAAGAAGGAACAGGCTTTGTTCCGACGGAACTACGAGTCATATCTTCCCCAACAGTTTGCAGGAGACTCCATCCCCTTCTCCTTGTGTTCGCATCAGCAGCATCCATTGCCAAGGGCCATACCCTTGTCAAGCCAAAACGCGTCTGCCATATGGTTAGCCCGATCAATCCCGACAATGTTCCAGCGGAAAATGAAGGCGGGTGGGCCTTTGGCCCACACGTGGTCTCTCAGGAGGCTGTTAAAAGTTTCGCAACCATTTCCCATTCGACAAAAAGCAGGGGGGGATGTATCCGCTGGTTCTATGGCTCTTAGCTGTTCCACGTTGAGTCAAGTCTAAGGAGGGGGGCAGGTTACAACGAGAGGATGCACTATTGATACCCCGTGAATTTTATTGGTTACCGAGTACCCTGCTACCTGTGAAGCACCGTCATCAGTTTCTCGCGGGAGAACCTCAGTCCATGCTGACGGTGTGCTGGATGTGAGGGCGGGGTATTCGGCCTGGGGAGAAAAGTGATTGGTTTTCTTGAGACATTTGAAGCCATTGAAACGTTGCAACGCACCTTCAGCCGCAACATCAAAACACAATTCGCCGGCTTGGCCACCGAAGATACTGTGGTAAACCAAAGAAGGATGAAGTTGTGAGGGAATGATTGACCGGGATGAAGCTTAGAGGCGGTCTAACTCAGTTATATAGGTAGTGAGGTGCTCTGGCGGTGCGTCTTCCAAGATGCGTCTTTCGACTTTGTCGGCTCTTCAAACAAAGACCTACACCGTCTTCTCACATATCACCTGAGAAACTGGTAAACACCATGGTACTACTCACGGCCATCATTCTTGGCATCGCCGGCCTCTGCCAGGCCGACATACGCTGGAGCGGGGACACCATCTCAGTTCCTGGTCGCATCAAGAACCCCAAGGCGCTCGCGGCAGCCAGCCGTAAGGCCTCCGGCTTGTCAGCGTCTCCCGCGTCAGCAATGCGCGGGAGCCCAATCGGTGAACTCGAGGCCGACCGGATCTTGGGCCGTGACCTCGGCTTGTTCGACAGACAGACCTGTCCCCCGACCCACCCGTGTAAGCTACGCAACGAGTAACGACTCAACTCTCCTGAGCCTGCATGTGTCCATCATGACTCTACCAAAAGCTGACAGCAGAGACTAGTCCCTTGTGCCGGCAGATGCTGCCCCATTGCATCCCCAGTTTGCGTATGTACCTGACCTACCTATGCCTGCCGAGGGTGTTAATAACCTCGCACTTATCTGACTCTCCCACAGTGCATATCCGTCAACGGAGGCTGTTGCGCCTCGAGCAAGCCCGTCTGCCAGCCCCACGGCTGCTGCGCGACAGGCACGACCGAGTGCGCCAACGACTCGACCACCTGCAAAAAACCAGGCGAGACGTGCTGCGGCAACGGCTCCGTCTGCCCCGCCACCAAGCCCGTCTGCTCCGGCGGCCTGTGCTGTCCCAAAGACACGACCCTGTGCCTCAACGACCCGACCGTGTGCAAGGAGCTGGACGAGCAGTGCTGCGGTGGCGGGAGCCTGTGTCCCGTCTGGGCGTCGTGCTGTGGTACGGGCGCTTGCTGCGATTCGACAAACCCCGAGATTAGCCAGTGCTGTAAGGGATCGTCTCCTGACAAGGATACGTGCTGTGGCGAGTATGAAGTCTGCTGCGACGGGTGGTGTAAGTGTGCTCAAAATTAAATTTTGCAGATGCGTGCCCACAGTAACTGACTCCGCCATGCAGGCTGCCCGGAGTCTTCGACGTGCAGTTCCACCCCTGGATACTGCAATGTGCCCGTTCTTGAGTTTGGATACGCGCCCAACAACATCATCTCCGACGTGAGTATTGTCTGCGTGGTTACTTGGGCTTGTGTGGTTCATGAAGCCAAGAGCTAACGCTGTGTGCCTACCCAGCTGGTCGAGAACACTTGTCTCGGTAAGTTTAGAGCATGTTCAGCCTCAGTCATAATTACCTGCTAATCAGACAAACAGGAATACGGCGGCAGATCGCGCTAGGACGTCCGGAAACGACGCCCAATCAGCAAATCTTGACATACTACGGGCCAGGCTCTCCCAACCGCGAGCTATCAGACTGCAGGAGCTCACGTGGATGCTGCACCGGTAGGTAACCAACATACCCTAGACGGCGGCAAGAAATCATGAGATTACTGACCTCGAATGTCTTCCACGTTTATCAGGCCGGACAGTTCCAGCAGGCGAACCGGGGGCGGGCGACAAGGCCACCTGCGACGAGTACCCGTTCAACTCGGCCATCGAGGGCGGAGCAGATGCGCACGTTGCCTGTGTGAATGAACACGCCAACAGCGCCGGGGGTGATCTTATCGGGCAGATGGTTTCCGGCAAGCACCGGGGCTTCAAGTATGCTTTGAGGGTCACGGGCATCGACTGCACGACTGTCCAGGAGTCTGACGTCCACGGCTGCAATCCGTAAGCAAAGCTCTGTGTAGGTCACCAGCAATGATGAATGGAAGTCCAAGTCGAACCTAGGTTGGTCGAATTTGGCAAGCTAGCGACAAACTCATTCCGGATTTGACTTTTGAGAGAGCCGTGGAAGCGTGCCAGGACAAGCCAAGATTTGGGCCAAGGGTAAAGCGAGAAAGCGGTAGTTATGATGTGTCATTTGGGCCAAAGGTAACGAATGAACCCCCAAGAACACCTTACATGTAATAATACTTGGGTGGCTAGACGTCCAGTCCCCAACGGCGCAAGATCTTGAGGCAGAGGAAGTGCCTAAAAAGGATTGAGGTTGTTGCAGCTAAAGCTGCAGCAGCCGAAACTACATAAGAACTGTGAGTGGGCTTGTGCACAGGCCAACCTGCAGGGCGCTAGCCCTGCAGGTGCCAACACAAGAGGCTGAAGCATGGTCATTTTTATCCTAGGGCATGGGAAGGGGATCTTGCCATGCTGGCTATAACAGCCATGATGACAAGCCGATTCCAATTGTGTGAGTGCCAAGGTAAGGTGAGTCCTAACTGAGCCTCCTGTGCTTGTGGTAAGACGGGGGCGGCATTCCCCCGGTTAGGCTGATTCTTGGGACGAGCTGAAGGGTTAGGGATATCTATAGTTTGAGGCAGCCATGTGGTCAGGAGGACCAATCGAAGGAAGCGAGCGAGCGAGCGAGTGAGGATTCATATCTTTGCAGTTATTCTTACCTGTTGGGCAACTTCTTCCGTTTTTGGATTCGGTCTGCGCCCGCCTGAGTCACCACATTGCCTTGATCATGATCATGTCGTCGCTGGTGACTGGTCAAGTTGTACCCCGCGCGACTGGACACTATTAACGTCGAACCAAATCAGCTGTCGGTGAGGGAAACCAGAGGAATCAAAGAGAGGACAAGATTGAGCGTATCGACACGTGCCTACTTCCCAAATTCATTAAATCCGATTTTCAGCCTCCCGCCACATCACACCAGACAACCGACAACATAACGCAACCGCACTTCTGGACTCTCCTTCCACTCCTCGCACCAGACAACAACATAAATATTCTACATAATTATTAACCATAGTTACAACTCCCAAGAATCCCAGCGACACAAACATCTATAATGGCAAGACTCTCGCTATCCTGTGGGCTCGTCGGGCGCCTGCGCAGACGCAAACGGCCAGCCAAGAATGCAGCGTCGCCCGCGGCGCCCGTTCGAGTTCCCCCAACATTCGAAACACTACCAGCCGAACTGCGATGCCTGATCCTCGAATCCATCGAGGAGCTTGA
Source organism: Chaetomium globosum CBS 148.51 (assembly GCF_000143365.1). NCBI lineage: Eukaryota > Fungi > Ascomycota > Sordariomycetes > Sordariales > Chaetomiaceae > Chaetomium > Chaetomium globosum. Next base: position 559,355 of record NT_165981.1, read on the forward strand.
GGACCTGAAGGCACTGATATTTGCATCACCTGTTTACCATGCGCAGTATCTGTACCGCCGCAAATGGTTTCTCCGCCGCATACTCGAGAACACCCTTGGAAACGGCAACGTCCTCGCAGATGCATACGCCGCCCATGCATCTGGCTTGCTGCACAAGAATGCCCCTGGACCTGAATCGTCCGCCGATTCTGAAACCTTCCGCCTCTTCATGGCGCAGTATGTCGCCCATCGTTCGGTCCCCCCCCGGCAGCTGTGGGCCCAAACCACCACCACAGAAGGGGATCTCGCCGAGATGGCAGCTCTCTATCTCGGCGTAGCGCGCCCGCTCCTACAGCCGTGCGCGACCATGTTCTTATCCCACCTCCGCTCATCCTTCCCCGTCGGCCCACTTTCTCGGCCGGAGCGCACGCGTCTCCTCCGCGCACTGTACCGCTACCAGACGTACTGCAACCTGTTCGGCATGGGCCCCACGGGGGAGATCAAGACATTCACCCTTCCTAAAGAAGACCGGCTGATGGAGTTTTTTTGCCGGTTCCGGCCGTGGGAGATCCAGGAAATCGAATGCATATATATTCTTTTTCGGAACAAATATGAGGCCTTGTTCGATGTCATCAAGGATGACGTCGCCAAAGATCATCCGCGATTCCAGGGATCGGATAGGCCGTGGGCGCCTGTGGGGTCCTTCGACCTTGCTTCAATTTGTGAGTTAGATTTTCTTTGTCCTTGTGAGTTCCATACTCGCGCATCCCGTCCTTCTTCTCCCCTCCAACCCGCCTCTCGCCTTTCTTGATATCGCCAACATCCCGGGACCCCTCGCTCTCTCCTCCCTATTCCCAACATACTAACATTCTACACAGACCAACGCCAGCTCCTGCGCGAGGGCACCGCATCCCGCGGCCTGCAGCCCTTCCTCCAAGTCCTGCAAGCCACCGAGCACGAAGCGCTCGTCGCAGCCATGCAGCAGCACCTGAGCTCGCACACCGACTTCATGGAAGACGCCATGTCCTGGTTGACGCAGAGCCGGCGGCGAGAGCTCTACCCGCTGCCCGAGGACGAAGCGCAGCGGCGGCGCGACCCCATGCCCTTCCTAGGCGACCGCGAGGGCGAGGGCGCCGACGCCCCGCCGCTCGCCTGGGTCATCATGTGGCGCGGCCAGTACAAGAACGAGTTTGGCCGGTCCGTCAAGGACCGGTTCAAGGAGTGGGGGTTTGTGTTTTGGGACTGTAAGCGGTTGAAGGAGAGTGGTAAGAGGAAGACGCTGGTGCGCGATCTTCCGGATTCGGGTATGCGCAGGCCGAGGCGCCAGACAGGGGCCGTGGCTTAAGGATGGAGTTGCTG
>NT_165981.1:561801-565544 GCF_000143365.1 Chaetomium globosum CBS 148.51
TCATCACCATCCCCACCATCCTCGCCCTCGTCGAACACACCTCTTTTCCCTCGACTCCGACGTCCGACCCCTCCTCCCCGAACTCGCCAGCCTCCCCATCCTCCGTGGTTTCCACCCCACCACCGGCGCCCCCGTCCTCCAAGACCCCCCCAACACCCCCATCACCCTCCGCCACCTCCTCACCCACACCGTCGGCCTGGCCTACGACCTCGCCGACCCCGACCTAACGAAATGGTCCGCCTGGATCGGCCGCACCGACACCAATCTCCACCACACCCTCGCCGGCTGGACCACCCCGCTCAAATTCACCCCCGGCCACGGCTGGCAGTACGGCACCGCCATCGAGTGGGCCGGCCAGCTGGTCGAGCGCGTCACGGGCCGCACTCTCGGCGCGTACCTGGAGGAAACCGTCCTCCGCCCGCTGGGCTTGGCCGATACCACCTTCCACTCGGCCTCGAAGCCGGATCATGATAAGGCGGGGTGTACAAGGCGGGATCCTGTGACGGGGTTGCTGGAGATGTGTCCGCTGCCGGTGCCGCTGGAACCGCCGGTGGAGAGTGCAGGTGCGGGGTTATGGACCACGGCGCGGGACCATGCGCGGATGTTGAGGGCGTTGTTGGCGATTTCGGAGGGGGGTGAGGAGGGTGGGGTGTTGAGGAGGGAGACGGTGGATGAGATGTTTCGTCCGCAGCTGGATGAGGTGCAGCGGGCGGCGCTGCAGGATACGGTGAGTCGTCAGCATGATATGATGGTGCCGGAGTTTCCGCGGGGGATGGTGGTGCAGCATGGGATTGGGGGGCTGATGAACGTGGAAGATGTGCCTGGGAAGAGGAGGGCGGGGAGTATGCAGTGGGTGGGCATGGCGAACTCACACTGGGTAAGTGGTTTTGTGCGGTCGTTGGGATGGGAGATGGAGTGACTGACAGACAACGGGGATAGTGGATCGATCGAACGACGGGCATTGCGGCGACGCTCATTGTGAATGTGGACCCGTTTCCGGATGGTGTTGTTATTAAGCTGTACGACGAGCTTGAAAAGGCTGTGTATGGGGAGTTGTTGGCGAAGCTGCGGAGATAGATAAGCGGAAGGCCGACGCTCATTTCATGACCTTTGCTCATGAGAGAAAACCGAACTTTTCATAACAACAGTGAGAGAATGCCGGCAATGCCAACCTCGTGACCTTGGCTTTGGACCTTTATACTCAAGGTGTGAGCCCAAAACCGGACTTCCCCAATCCAGACTCGGTCATCGATATGGTCGAATCTTGCCCTCCACCCCGGGAAAGACGCAGGACACGAAGAATTTGAAACGTACCTTGGAGGGCGTTATCCTAAGGGGCGGTGAAGACGTTGAATGCATGACCGGGGTAACAGAGCCAGCTCCAGCATGGCAGCTGCACCCAGACATGTCGGTATTGATCCTGAAGTCTACCACTCTAGGGAGCATGCCATGGCGAGCCAAAGCATGAACGCCGCCTCGTCTATTGAGTGCAACCACTCAGGCAGCTAGTAGACAATCTGTGGCGTTAGTATCCAGGGGAACGTGTTAGTTCGTTCCTCGTCTCCCTGAGCGCAGCCAGCAGTGTAAGTCACATTCACGGAGATAGTAAAGAGGGAATGGAGCAAGGACTTGATAGCCAACGATGATGCTCCCTGGGTTGCAGTTCATCACAGGTCCACTCACCACTGCTGCTCCTTGAGAAACGCTAACTCCCTTCTCCACCATGAGCTAAATCTATGAAACTTAAGGATTCGTCTGTCAAGTGAAGGTGCTGGACCAATCTTGGTTTACATTATGCCTTTTAGGGAGCTCTACTGATGTACCGAGTTGAGTTGAGGTCAATGGCTTACTAAAAGTTTGAGATGAATAGGCACAAGGCGGAAGGAAAAAAAAAAAGGGGAGGGCGGGGGGGGGCTTGACTTGAGGCCAATCAAATATCTAACGGTTTCGGACCGTCATAGGGAGTAGAGAACATGGGATTGGGACCCTAGGGAGACGGTTAGGGCAGGGTCTGGTACCAGGGACAACTTACAAGACGGGGCTCTTAGAAACATGAAATGAATCATGCGGGGAGAGGCCAGTGATTTGAGGTCGTTGCCCTTACCCTCCTAGTCTCAATCATATAGAGGAAATAGCCGCACACACTTCCATAATATATCTTCCCATGTTATAAATCTCATCAACTTCAGATACTGAGATAAGAAAAACTAGCCCACGCTAAGTTCAGTGCACTCTATCGCCCTAACAAGATGGTGGCAAAGACCAACCTCCCTAACTTTCAAACCAGATGTTCGATACAGGTAGCTTTTTCGCTTCGATAAAGTCCAGTGCTCTGATAACGAAGATATCAAGATCACGTACCTAGACGGCAAGGTGGTCTGATAAGAGAGCGGGGAGCTGACTGTCAGCAGAAACGGCACCAAAATTCAGCTCCCGCCGCAGCTCTCTCGTTCCAGCTAGCGCGGGAAAAGTGGCCGGTTCTGCAGAAACTGCATGCCGCAGACCAGTGGCAGAGTTAACTCGGCTCTAGGGCCGCTGACTAAGATTACTCTTCGGCTCCTTTCAAAAGTTAAATGGATGGATTGGGATTGAAGTTGGTTTCACATCCTCGTCCGTTTTGAATGGAAGGATGGGGTCAGGCACCTTGCACCAAATTTGTTCAACTGCCAAAACAACCTGCCAACGTGTTATTACTCCCTCCCCTTTTTCTCATTCACCAGCCTCATCTCAGACCGTCTTGCTAGATCAACTTGCGGGCCTCTTGTAGAAAGGGTTAGGGTCTGCCTCAACCTCCAGCGTCAGCAACTCGCTGCGATACCCCGGGCCCACATCTGAGTCACCCGAAGTCGGAGAAGTGTAACAACGGACGACTCAGCGGAGCAACAAAAAAATCGAACTTGGCAAGCGATTGATTGCTTGCTTCTCTGGAGCTCACCCGAACCAACAAAAAAGCCCAAGGATTATTCATTTAGTTGTGCACCCCCCAGCACCAAGTGTCGCAACTTCTTTAGTCATTTGACCGGCCCCCATCCTCATCTCCCCCCATCCTCATTGGTATCTCACCATGACTGCACACGGGAACCTCGACATCCGGCCAACCGTGGCTGATGCCCAGAGCCTGTTCGAGCAGACAAAGACCTCGAGCCCCAAGCCTACCCTGCTGCCCGTGTGCATTACGGTGCCTTCCGACCTACTAACACCTTCAGCGACCTACCTGAAGCTGTCAAATGGGTATGCAATCCGAATTGAATGCACCGTCGACCTGCACGGACCGGGGCGCAACTGACTCACATTCACAGCGCCACCGCCGAGTACTCATTCCTCCTTGAGAGCGCCACAGGAAGCACCGAAACGGTTGGGAGGTACAGCTTCATCGGGGCCAGTATGTGCTTCTCAAAATCAATTGATGGGTTTTTCTTACCACTAACATACATGCAGACCCGAGGAAGGTCATAGCGACCGGGCCCGGTTACGAGGATGTGGGGGACCCGCTCCGCGCCCTCGAGACGGAGCTTGGCCAGGACAGGGTGATCAACATCCCCTCGCTCAAGCTCCCTAGCTTGACTGGCGGTGCCGTCGGCTATGTTTCGTACGACTGCATCAAGTACTTTGAGCCCAAGACAGCCCGCGCCCTCAAGGACAACCTCCAAATCTCAGAAGCCCTCTTCATGCTCTACGACATCATCGTGACTTCGACACTTCTTCAGTCTCACCATCACCACTCACATGCGCCTCCCCGAGGA